>NC_080580.1:53641880-53944911 GCF_029962835.1 Magnolia sinica
CAGCTGAAGCTATTCTTAGGCTAGATGAATTTTCAATCTCTTTGGCTATAAATAGAGGTCTTATCTCATTCTAAACTACAACGAAAAATCACTCTAAACCTTCTACAAGTGAGAGAAAAGCTCAGGTCCAAGGAAAGCTAATTGTGTGGTATTTATAAATTCTTTTTAAGCTTATTCAATTCCCTTTCTCAAGATTATTTCAATCTTATTTTAAAGAGTAGTCTATACTCCTCTTGAGATTTAAGAGAATTGAATTAGTAGCATTTGGATTTTTTATTTTTAAAATACTTTAAAACCATATACTCTTTCTGTTGAGTGAATACTGCCTCCTTTACATTCAAGAAAGAAGTTCTTCTACTACAAGCTTCTACTGTGTCTTCGAATCTACGTTTGAAGATAAGTGTACTATTTATTTTATTTCATTTTAGGTTATTCTAAGATAGCTTGTGAAAATCTCAGTGGGTTGACTTGTGATAGCCCGTGAAAATCACAAAGTGGATTTTTGTTTGTGATAGCCCATGAAAATCACAAATGGGATTTTTTTATTATTATGGTGAGCTTGTAAAAATCACAAGGAATTGCATAAGGTTGTTAGGGTGAACCTGTGAAAACCTTTTTATAGTGAAAGCCAAAATTACAAGGGTAGTAATTTTGGAAGGGGAGTAGGTGTGGTTTTTTAAAGCACCGAACCACTATAACTCCTTGTGCCATGTGGTGAATGCTTTATTCTTTTTTGTGGTGAATGTTATTTATTTCATTCTTGTGGTGAATGCTGTAATTATTTTCTCTTCTTTTGCTAGTTTGAAAATTTGATTTTAAAGATATTCGTGAAATAAGGTTGTCCTGCCTAATATTTTAGGTGAAGGTTGTCATATGAATTATTTGTAATCAAAGTTTCAATGCTTGGGTGATTGAGATTTTGTATTCTTTAGATATTTCACTTTTATTTTAATTATTTGGCATTGTCTTATTCACCACCCTCTAGGACATCGATAGCTCACCTTTTTACATAGTATCAATGGCTTCTAATCCTAAGTTCGGTGTTGAAAAATATTCTGGAGAAAATAACTTTAAACTATGGAAGGTCAAGATGACCAGTCTCTTAGTTCAATAAAGATTGAATGATGAACTCCTTGAGAAGAGACCGAAATTTATGACAGATGATTAATGGAACAAGATAGATAAGATATCAAGAACCTCTATCCAATTGTGCCTAACGTATGAGGTCCTTTATAATGTCATGAGCGAGAAAAGTGCAATAAGTACATGGGCGAAATTATAGGAAATCTATGCGAAGAAATCTCTTAAAAATTGTATATACTTGAAGCTTCAATTGTTCAAAATGAAGATAGTAAAGGGAGGTGATGTTGAGGCCCACATAAAAACTTTTAAAAGATGATTTATAAATTGTTGGATGTAGAGGAAACAATGAAAGATGAGGATCGGGCATGCATTATATTAAATTCTCTCCTAACTTCGTATGAGTTATTCAAGAACTCGTTGCGCACCGGTAGATCGACCCTTAGTGTCGATACCATTATCTCAGCCCTTTATGGAAAGGCGATGAGTAAAAAAAGCAGTGATGTTGGCACCTCTATTGATGCATTGGTTACGAGGGGGTGAAATTCTAAGCAAGATAGTAGATCTTCTTGATCAATATCCAAATCCAAGGGCAAAGGCAAAGAAAAGTTGGAGTGTTGGAACTGTTGGATGTCTGTGCACATAAAGAAGGAATGTACAAATCCTAAAGCAAGAAGAGAGAACTCGGAGGCTTCTTTCAGGGAAACCAACTTTGTTAAGTCTGATGAAGGTACGAGTGGAAGTGATGTGTTGTAAGTGTCCATGGTCGGACACTTATACGATATAGGAAGGATGAGTGGATTTTGGATACTGGGGCATCATATCATATGACTCCTCATCGGAGTTGGTTCACTGGTTATAGAGAGTGCGATGGTGGCCAGGTATTTATAGCCAATGACAATGCATGTAATGTGGTGGGTGTTGGATTAGTGTGCATCAATATGTTTCATGTCATTGAGTGTACCTTGATTGAGGTGAGATACATTACTGATATGAGAAAGAGCATGATATCTCTTGGAGCACTCGAGGCACTTGGGTGCAGATTCATCGATTTTGATTGTGTCATTAAAGTTTCAAAGGGGGCACTCATTATCATGAAGGCATAAAGGAACGAAAATCTTTATAGGTTGATCGGGAGTAATTCATTGGGTGGAGTTGCAATGTCTATATCGGATTCCATGTCTGCACGTATGTGGGATGCACGTCTGGGTCACATGAGCGAACGAGGCATGAAGGTACTTTCTGGATGTTGTTTAATTTTAATTTTTTTAAAGTTTTGATTTAAATATATGTGAGCATTATATATGTAGTAAACATTCAAGGTTATCTTTTAAATATGTAAAACATGTATGTATAGGGATTGGCGCTCGTGGTTTCCGATGGAGGGTCGTCATGGTTTGTCATGTTCATTGATAAACTACTCTAAGAAAGTGTGGATTTATTTTATGAAAAATAAATCCGATGTTTTCACCAACCTCAAGTAGTGGAAGGCAATTATTGAAAAACAGTTAAGGCGAAAGGTAAAGGTACTAAGGAAAGATAATAACGGGGAATTTACTTTAACTGAATTTAATCAATACTGTAAGAATAAAGGGATTGTGAGGCACAACATGATGCGCCACACACTAGAGTAAAATGGTGTGGTTGAGCGAATGAATTAGGCTCTCTTGGAGAGGGCCCGGTGTATGATTAGTAATATTAGGTAGGGTAAGGAATTGTGGACTGAAGCATTAATACGGCCTGTTACTTGGTAAATCAGTCCCCTTCTACGATCATTGATTGTAAAAATTCAAAGGAAGTATGGAGTGGTCAGCAGGTAGACTACTCAGGATTGCGTATGTTTAGTTGTAAATCTTACTCTCATGTATTGTCAGTTGAGAGAGATAAGCTAGAACAAATGGCCAAAAAATACATCTTCGTTGGCTATGGTGGTGGTGTGAAGGGGTATAAGTTGTATGACCAGGTCATATGAAAAATCATCATTAGCCGTGACGTCAAATTTGATGAAGGATCCTTGTTCCGTAAGGATGAGCACGAGGAACCAGAAAAGTTGACTTTAGATATTTAAGTAGACACGGATAACACTCAAGCTAATATAGATATGTAGACAGACATACAAGAGTAGGTGGAGCAAACATCTATGAGAAGGAATTCACCGTGGGATTGTAAGTTACTGACGGGATACATAGATGACTCAAATATCGCATATGCCCTCATTACAGATGAGAGGGATCTGTCTACTATTCTAGAGGTTCCTGATGAGACTGATGCAAAAAAGTGAAAAGTAGCGATGGACGAAGAGATGAACTTCTTATATAAGAGCGAGATATGGGAGCTGGTGGAGTTACCCGTTGGCTAAAAGCAATCGAATGCAAGTGGATCTTCAAGAAGAAATAGGATAAGTACATAGCAAGGTTGGTAGCAAAGGGATACGCGTTGACTACATTGAGATATTTGTGCTGGTTGTGAAGCAAGTATCTATCAGATTTGTGTTAGTGTTGGTTACCCAATACGATTTTGAACTGGAACAAACGGATATGAAGACTGCCTTCTTGCATGGAAAATTGGAAGAGCAGATCTATATGAATCAATTAAAGGGATTCAAAATAAAAGGGGCAAAGAACAAGGTTTGTAGTTTAAAGAGGTCGTCGTATGGCTTGAAATAACCACCTATGCAGTGGTAGAAAAAGTTTGATTCTTTTATGGTGAGTCATAAGTTTACTAAGAGTTAATATGATCATTGTGTGTTGAGGCATAAAATGAGTGAGAGGAAAGAAGAAATCAGTAGCCGTTGTGCAGAAAATAGTTGAAATCAGCTGTTGTGCAGAAATCAACCGTTGTGCAGAAAATATTTGAACTCAGCCATTGGGCATAAATTAGCATTGAGAAACAAATTAGTGCACAAAGAGGAGTGCACAAAGGAGCCCACACAAAGAGGAGCGCACAACAAAGTTCGCACAAAGGGGGAGTGGTGTTGACATGGCACATTCACGCATGTGAGAGGGCTATAAATACCCCTCGACCCCTCTAAAGGGGTCATTTGCAACCAATCGAAAACAAACGAACCGAGGAGAGAAGAAGGCAAAGCTCGTCGTTCGTTGTGCGGAACAGCCTTTTTACGGTGCACAACACTCTCTGCGCACAAAGACCTTCAGCGCGCAAAGGTCTTCAGCACGCAAAGGTCTTCAGCACGCAAAGGTCTTCAGTGCACAAAGGGGCTCCAGCACACAAAGCCTTAAGCGTGGAAAGGTCTTCAACGTGCAAAGGTCTTCAGCGCATGAAGGGGCTCCAACGCACAAAGCCTTCAGCACACAAAGGGGCTCCAATGCACAAAGGGGCTCCAACGCACAAAGGGTTCCAGTACACAAAGCCTCTAGCGCACAAAAGGCTTAACGACAATGGCTTTCTTCAGTTCATAATGGCCTCCGGCAAGATAATTAATATAATCTAATATTTGCTTCATAATACAATTTACTTATATTCTATTTTGGAATCAAAAGAGAATGGGATGTAAAAGAACTCGGAATGAATGAATAAATAAAGTGATTATCTTCTTCATTTTCTTCTGTTAATTATAAAGTGAATAAATTTCCCCAAATAAAATCCATTTGTTTCTTGTCGAAACAAAATGGCAACTCCACTGGGGACATGCTTTTTTCACTTGAATATTAACTTGAGAATCGCAAGGGAGATAATCGCAACTGTTTAGCGCCTTCGAGGTGCCAAAATGGCGACTCTTAACGGGAACATCCTACCTTTCATCTCCAAAATAGAATACGACTTAATAAAAGTATTAATTTTATTTTTTGTTTTTCTTCTTTTCTTTTTTTTTTTTGTTGTTGTTAGAAGAAGAAGGAGGAGAACAGAGAGGAAAGAATACTACAACCAATCAAGCAATATCAATCATTCAAGGAAAAGTGGTTTTCTACTTCACTGCGACAGGGTTTATCGTGGAGTATGCCGATAAACAAACTGGGGGTAGCAAAGATAAAGTAGTGTGAGCTAACAAACAGAATCACGAACAGCTGTTACAGTAGTAACTACTTCACCAGTAGCACAGGAAGAAAGAGATGAATGGATCGTCGTCACTCGCAGGAGGACAAGGACTCAGGGTGTAACTGCGGTGAAAACAAATTCACCACTAACAAGAGTCAGGGGATCGATAACGCATAATATTGCCAGGAGGAAACCTGAACTCGCTCCCCCTGCAACATATCCCAGGCGAACAGTTCCGCATTTAGCGTCGTGCGACTTCCCGGCTTTGACCACCCGGAGGGTCAGATGGACGAGAGAGCAAAAAGGTAAGGTGTTATTAATAGGCTCACTAATGACCATATCACCTTGATCAATCAGTAGCACTGGAAGTGTCTAGAAGTCGAAAGAAACCCCATCCTCTCCTCTCTTCATAAGCCCTATTACGTCGACGTACTCTCGCCCCACTCTAACGACAACTTCGTCAAAGAGTGGAGAAGCTGCAGTACATATGGCCGGGACAAATCAAGATGATATGCTGACTACAGAAGATCGTTTGAATGCAATGGTGGAAGCGCAAGGAACACTAATGGAAGAATGCATAAATCTCAAAGAGGCTTTAGCAACGCTTGCACACAATGTAGCCCAAATAGTGGCTCCACTAATGATGGGCATGATGAACGGACAAGAAAACCAACCCGAAGGTTTTTAACCACAAGGGACAGTATCACAAGGGCCTGTCCCATCTGCGAGAACCGTAACACAAGATGAAGTGAGACAAATTGTCGAAGAAGCCGTCAGAATAGAAAGAGAACGTGAAAATACTGGCCGTTTCAGGTTCCGAACGCCGTACCCAAGAGAGGTAGAAGATATCCCGATTCTAGCCAACTTTAAGCATTCAGATTTTCAAAAGTTTAATGAGGAGGGATCACCAGAAGAACACTTAATGCACTTTATTACTAGTATGGGGAATTTTTCTACGATACCGTAGTATTGCTTACGATTGTTCGGGTCATCACTGACACACAAGGCATTTCGATGGTACTCCAGTTTAGCCCCAGGGTCGATATGTACTTGGGAACAAATGCAGGATGCCTTTATGTTAAACTTCTTCTCTTCAGAGCGTGATGTTAGTATTATGGAATTGGACTCCGTGCAACAGAGAGAAGGAGAGCCAATGGAAAAGTTTATAGACAGATGGAAAACATTGGGAGCGTCATGTAGATAGCTGCAAGAAGAAAAAGAAAAAGTTAAAATGTGTCTGAATTCTATGGAGACAGGGATCGCATTTGGACTCACCAGCGCTGACATCAGAACTTTTCGTGACCTGGCCACCAAGGCTCATGCTTTGGAATTGATGACCCGCAAGATGCCAGCGTTTCACCATGAGACGGCTAGGAGAGTGCCCAGCAAAATGGCTGTAAATACCATCGATCGTGATAAGAGAAGCAAAGATACAAGGGACTCAAGGGAAAAGAGGCTGAAACGAAAAGAAGAATAGAACCAATCAAGAAATAGATACAGTGGAAAGAGGTCCAGGATGCTCAATTCTCATGAAGGGTTTGCGTTCGACAAGGAAGATGTCATTCCTATGATGAACCAACTATTAAAAGCCGGTATGATTGAATTACCAGAACCCAAGCACCCTGAAGATGTGACAAAAACCAGAGAAAGAGATTTTTGCCACTATCATCGCCTGGTGGGACATCCGACGGAGAATTGTTATACATTGAAGTGCATAATACAACAGATGATAGACAGGGGTGAAATAGTAATTGGAAAAGACAAGGAAAGGGGTATAATGGCAACAGTGAATATGTTTACGATCCGAGAAAGGGGCCGCAAAATGAGAAAGGAAGAGGACCGCAAGATGACAAAGAAGGTGGCAGTGATTACTTGCAATCAGGAAGGAATATAACAATCCTTACGAAGAAAAAAGTAGGGATTGTAAGGAGAGAAGTCATTGAAAAGCAGAATGATGATGACAAGAAAGAAAAAAAGAGTGAGACGGCGAAAGTGACTTATGATGTAGTGAGTCATTTAAAGGGCATACCGGCTCGATTAAGGGTCTATGATGTGCTTAAGTTGTCAGAGGAATTTCAGCAGAGCTTGGTCCAAGCATTGTCCAATCACGATGTCAGAGAAAATTTATTGGCATAACTAGAACATGAAGAGCACGATGAGTAAGAAAACTGCATGCTAGTCATTTTCTTTTCTGATGATGATTTTATTTACAAGGCAGAGCATAACAGGCCGCTAATGATAGAAGGCCATATCTGTGGGAAGAAGGTCAAGCGGGTTATGATAAATAATGGGTCTATGGTGAACCTCTTACCACTCTCAATGTTGAGTAAATTAGGTTATCGTCATTCTGACTTACGCCTTAGTGGAATGATGATATAGGGCTTCAATCAAGATGGGCAGTGTGCACTTGGTAAAATTACAGTAACGTTAGAAATAGAAGAGTTGATTACTGATGTCGTGTGGCACGTTATAAATGCCATGATGACATATAATCTTCTCCTAGGAAGGTCATGGATCCATCAATACAGCATCGTACCCTCTACGCTGCATTAATGCTTCAAATACTGTAAAGATAGAATATAGCATAAAGTGATGGCTGATGCAAAGCCATATACAGAGGTTGAATCCTTCTTTGTGGATGCTAGTTATTATAAAGGTTTCGCCAAAGATGAAAGAAGAATGATGAAAGCAAAGTTGAAATCAAGCATGTATCGTGATCTGAAAATGCAAGAGCAGATGCTTTGACCATCTTCGCAGCGGCTCTATCCTACCCAAATCGAAGCCCTCTCCAAGTAACTATAGAAAAAAGAAGATTTTTGTTGTCTTCAAAAGTCATCAATGAAACTATGGAGACACTTCCTATATCATGTTTGAAGGTAACAACTAATGATTGGCGTCAGCCTTTTATCGTTTATCTCAAATATAATGTCCTGCCAGAAGATCTAGCGCAGTGACAACAAATTAAGCAACGGTTAAGCAGATTCATCATATTCAGCGAAGTACTGTACAGAAAATCTTACAATGGAATGCTGCTACGCTGCTTAGACAAACAAGAAGCAAGCCAGACATTGTAAGAAGCACACTCTAGAGAATGTGGGGCACATCAAGCTGGCCGAAATTTATTCCATAGAATACATCGAATGGGGTATTATTGGCCTACCATGTTCCAGGATTCGATAGATTATGCAAAGCGGTGTCATGAATGCCAAATTCACGGAGACGTTATACACGCTCCTCCAGAAGAGTTGTATCAGTTGGTTGCCTCTTGGCCCTTCTTAGCCTGGAGACTTGACGTCATTCGTCCTATAAATCTACCTTCATCTAAAGGAAGTACTATATCTTGGCAGCGACAGATTATTTCTCCAAATGGGCAGAAGCAGTGGTATTACGCAATGTTAAAGAGAGGGATGTGGTCAATTTCATCCGGCACGCGATAATATACTGTCATGGTATTCCAAAGAAGATTGTTACAGATAATGGCACTCCCTTTAAAAATAAAGGCATGAAAAAGCTGTGTCAGAAATTCATCATTCATCATTCGTTTTCAACCCCTTACTATCCACCGGCCAATGGATTAGCAGAGGCGTTCAATAAAATGATAGTCAAGATACTGAAAAAGACAGTGACCGGGAGCAAACGTGATTGGGATGAAAAGTTAGAAGAAGCATTGTGGGCATACAGAACTACCTATCGGACAGCAACAAGAGCAACACCGTATTCACTACTCTATGGTGTAGAAGCAGTAATCTCGATTGAAATACAAATAGCGTAACTCAGAGTGGCAATACATCAGTCCATAACAGATGACAAAAATGTAAAAATAAGGCCGAAAGAGTTGGATTTGCTTGATGAGAAATGCCTGACGGCCCAATAGTGATTGCAATCATATCAGGCAAGGGTATCGGCCACCTTTGATAAATGAGTTAAATATCGCTCTTTCAATAAAGGGGATATGGTGCTGATGTTGAAAAGACCTATAGTGGTCACTCACTGAACAGGGAGCAAATTCGAGCCTAAATGGGACGGGCCAAACATAATCAAAGAAGTGTACTCCAATGGCGCATACATAGTTGTGGATCAAGATAGACATGGTATCAGTATGCCGGTCAATGCTCGCTTTATTAAAAGATATCGTCCCTAAAAACACTATTGATTTTGATCCAGAATATTATCAGATAATGATTCTGTATCAAAAAGGGGCAAGAATAACCAAGATCACAGCTATGTATGATCAGATGAATGAATAAAGAAGAAATTTGTAAGCATATCAAGATTATGTACCAACAAGCATTACACGAAGAAAGTGCCCATCGTCATCATTAAGCAAGTTCTACAAAATTCTATTGAAATTGGTATCATCACCAAGTTGATATATTATAAACAACACATATGATTATTGTTGAAGATATTACCAGAAGCGGTGACGTATTATCAATCTTAGGCAGATATGTCTATCATCCTCGCAACAACGATGGCCACCTACAATTATCTTTCAAGGCAGCCTAGCCAAGCCCTGAAATGGCCAACTATGCTTAAGGCCTATCATTTTCCCCATTCGGGCAGCGGCGAGAAGCCCTTGGCCCTGAAAAGCCTGCGAAGGCCATCGTACGCATAGCCATGTGGGCAGTTGATGAAGCTAGTGACTAAAAGCTTAAAAGACCAAAAAGTCCTCAACTGCTAGTCACGCGTGAGACCAATGCCGTTTGTATAGCTTTCCAGCAGTGTCACGGGGAACGGAGGAAAATGCCCTCCCATGAACGGGCTTGACCTTGCAGACGAAGAAAAAGCGGGCCGCAGTGTGAGCTCTTTGGCCATGTCCATAGATTGGCCAACCATGCGTAAGAACCCCCAAATCATTGGCTTAATTTCAGTACTAACTCATGAGGAATGGCTTAAACCTACTCATTGATGGACTGACGGCCCTATATTTGGTACCCCAAAGGTCACCTTGTGAGCCTCGTGAACTCTAGAGAGTTACTGCGGCTAACTCTGTGTGTAATTCCAACCGAGTTCACGGCCTCGGTAGCTTCATTGGGCCCCTTTGATGGATCGCGATTTGTGAACTCACCAGGTTGTGAAAAGTCTAGTGAAATCCTAAGAGTTACAGAGACCATCACGTGAGACCCGACTCCTGCATGAGTCTAAGAAACTGCTTACTCCACAACTCAAGAGCTTAAACTGTGTGTGAACTAACTCTACTAACTTCAAAACAAAGTAGTTCTGCCCATTGAAATAAAATGCCACATAAGGTCACCATTTAGTATATGAAAAGAAGAAGAAGAATGCAAATTCATTAAAATAATATAGTTCGTTCATATATTACATTACTAAAAGAAATAAAGAAACACATGCATCACAATATAAAATGAAATTTCTTTACAGATCTTCAGTTATGTTCAATGTTGTAATATAGCATTGTAACTCCTCTTTTAGTCGAAGTTGTACTGCAGAAGTTGTTTGCATAGCCTCTAGAATGATCTTAGCCTGATCGGGAATGTCGACCAATTCCGATTCTAAAAGAGAGGCAATTTCCTAATTTTTCATCCGTTCAGTCTTTACATGATTAATGGCCTAGATATTGGCTTCAAGTTCTTCTCTTACTTGATGAATAATCAATTCTTCTGCTTCCTTCTTACCCTTGAGCAGTAATATCTCTTTCTCAAGAAGGGTAATTTGATCATCGATAATCGCTTTATTTCTATCAGAAATTTTTAGCTTCTCATGGAGAGACTGGCTGGTAATCTCATGGATAACAAGAACGTCATCCGAACAAGAAAGTTGCTCCTTAAGTGATGCCAATTCTTTCTGACGATTGAGGATTTCCGGAGCAACAACGACACTTCGAGTGGCTTCTAAATTTTTAGTCGAATTATAGAATTCTGATAGATAGTCATAGAAGAATTGAACGTTGACATGCGCAAGGCGAGCAGAGTGAGCAAGAACAGCCAAAGCACTATCCAAGAAAGGCCATTAAGTTAGGTCTTTGAAAGCATTAATGATGACCAAGAGTGTGTTCTTGAATAATATTAACATGAGAGGCAATACTTTCTCCAATGAAAGTCCATTAAAGACTGTAGCCACTGAATTAGAGCCCTCGGAACCACTTGGGTTTGGCATGATTGTGGCTGAATAAGAAGAAAAAGAAGATTGTGAGTTTAGAAAAAGAGGATACATCAAATAAGAAAAAATATATATATGTGTATATATATATATATATATATATGTACCTTGTTCAGGAACAACGACAAGTGTAGTTTCAGTAGAGCAGGTTGGAGGAACTACATATCCTAGTTTATCTACAGTTATAGCAATGTTGAAGGAGAGTTCCTGAGCCCCTCTCGTACTAGAATCAACAGTTGTTGGGGTTGGCACATCAACAGGGTCCGAAAAGAATTCCATAACTCTGAGCCACTGGTTGCATAAAGGAAGGACGCACCATGAGAGATTTATCTACATGAGGAGGAGAATCAAGTGGTGCAGCTGTGGCTGGCAAAGTTTCATCTGTGCTGTGATGGAGAGGAGCATCTTCTGTTTCTATTAGAAGTCTTGACGATTGAGCCTCTGTCTCTATTAACATTGGCGCCCCATGAGCAATCGTGCCGATGGTCTCTACAATCCACGGAGAATATGTGGCATCGAAGGAGAAGAAGATGTTCGCTCCAGGGGAACATTCATATTCTCCATAGTCAAGTTGCTCCTCTTCTAAAGAATCCATTATGGTTGGGGGAGGAACATTTGGATCTGTGGGAATATCATGAAGCGGAGATTTAGCCCTAACATCTCCTCCTTCCCCAACGTCTACTTCAACATCAGTATTTGCATCGAGCAAAGCATCTCCTTCGTCAGTCAAAGTTGTAGAAGAAGATAGATCGTCACTATCAGTGTTAGCTGAATATTCTGAAGAACTGTCTTCCACCGATATGGTCTATTTTTCTTTATAAATAGTATTTACCAGAAGAAGACATGTACTTCGAACCAGAGAAGGAGCTGGTTGGACAAAAGCAGCGGGAGATAATGAATTAGCACGAGATCAGGTCATAGGAGGCGTAGTAGCTTGATTTGCGGTAGGAGAAGTTGAGGTTTTAGTGTGACGAGCTACTGGAGAGATTGCAACTGTTGAGGGGCCTATGGTAGTGCAAACAATATTGGAAGGATCAGCGATGATCATAGGTTATGTGATAGCAGGGGCGGTAGAAGTACCATGAATAGGTTGATCTCCTCTTTTGGGAGTTGGAGAAGGCAGAGTACCACCCATAGTCTCAAACTCCTTATGAGGAGCAGGGGGCTATATTCCTCGCTTTATCAAATCTAAAGGAGAGCCAAATGTAAACCAACCTTCCAGAGTGTTTGATGGTATTATTTCTCTGATAGGCTCTTCTAAGGAAATCTTGCGGCAGAGTTCTCTGAAAATAGCAGCTTGATCTTTCTTGTAAAAATAACCTATTCCTTGTTCCGACCTGTAGTTCTTCAAACGTGGAGGAGGAATCCAAATGGGATGGTCCACTGAAAAATAGTTGCGTACCAAATAGTAATGGTGCACCCACCATCGCATCCAAGCGTATGAGGCTATCACTCGATGGTTATATCCCGGGAGAACGAATAGGGAACCAAGGTTCCTTGTCAAAAGTTGCTTCCATATCAATGCCCAGTTATAGGGGCTAACTCTATAGCTTCACATAACCTGGGTAACATCTTCTCCTATTTGTGGCACAGTCTAGTCATATCCAAATTGCTGGCAAATCGATTGGGGTAATACGACTCTCTCCAAAATTCTACCCCTTCTCGTAAAGGAAGACTACAAGAACAGATGCATATGAAAAAGATTCGCTCGATAGGGTCCAGATTGTTGTTGTCCCCAATGTCCCTATCTTCGTCCTGATGATCTAAGTAGAAAGGAAAGAAGTCAATGGATTCCAGATTGTCAATCCTGTTTACTATCCAGTCATATATTTTCTTTATCATTTTCTACCTCTGTAAATGCCATAAAGGTAGATGATCAGGATGGACATAGGCTTTTTTTGGATCATTATATGTCCATGGAAAGTAGATGCCTAACCAACCAGAGAAATAATGCCAAGGAGTGAAAGAAGATGAGATTCCTAGTGCTGGGCTTGAGCAATGCGCCGCAGCATGTCCAAAAGCTTGGTACAGTGAGCATAATACCGGTGGAGCTAAAGAATATTTTTCTCTAACCTCTGCCATTGCGCCGGCCACGACAAACAAGGTGGGTCGAATGGAATCTGAGCCTTTTGAACTTGGAAGCACGATCAACCATTAGGCTAGGAAAGTAGCCAATTCAGTTTTGACAGTAAATTCAGCAGGGCCCCTTATCTTTTTCCGATTAGCTTCCAGTTTCAGGCCGTGACTACTAAGAAATCTGAAAAGGGGAAGAAAGAAGGATTAGCTATTTATACAAAAAATAGGTATTATATGAGAGATGAAGAAAATGATAAGGATACTAACACTAAATATCGTGAAAAGTTTGCGAGCCATGAAAGGGGAGATATCTTATGAATGTCTGGAAAATAAGACATTTCTTGAAAAAGTGCGATTGGTGAAGAAGTAATCTTGGAAATCCTGCTTGGGGCCATGTAAGCGAACTCTTCATTCGTGGGAATGTATTCGTCCAAGAAAGATGTAGCAATGGATAAGCCGACCATTTTGAATAAATCCCATAAACTGATGCTTACCTCCCCAACAGGGAGGTGGAAAGAATTTGTTGTAGAAGACCAATATTTCAGAAAACCCTTGTAGATCATTGTATCCTTATGAAAAAACTCAAAGGTAGCTTCTATGGCGTAGTAGACCTTGGCTGCAACAAGGACATCTTTATATTTCTTTAAAATTGCTTTCGTCCACGTACTATAGTATGGACGATCTGTTCAAAGACCCTGGGTTCTGAACTCTTCCTTACCCTGCAGAGAGTCATGGTGACAAAAGCGTTGTTGGATTGTTTCGAAAAAGTGGGTGGGGTATAAGTCGTGAGGATTGTAACATGGTATGAGGAAACGCATGTATGCTATCTGCCCGATTTTTTGGAACAACCCTTTCTCTGTTAGGTAGACTTCAAGGAGTTTTGACTCTTTTATTACCCAGTTTGACACGTACAGAAGCCTGTTTTGTGTCATGAAGTCAGTCGGTTTGTTCTGAATTATGGAGTGATGATGGTGAAGGAGCAAAGGAATGGTGATGGTTTCATCCTTATAAGGGTTGTGGAATTTAATCGAGTCCGGATATGATTTGATCGAATCCCAAGCGTTTTGGAAGTGCCTTTGATTATGTTCTCGGATCTTCTCTTTGAAGATTTCGTCCTTGCTTTTTCCCTTTTTCTTTTTGGAGAAGGCCATAGTAGGGGAAGTCTCGACAGCAGATAATTGGGCGACATCTGTTCGAAGGTTGGGTGTGGATTTCAGCCAATTCTCCTAGTCTGATTCTTGTCCCTCCATTGGGGGTCCTTCTATTTCTCGCATTAGAACAGCCCTTCAAATATGGTCAGATAAACACTAAATGCGATCAGTGAAATTGATGATGACAGGGGCCGGTTCATTGAAAAAGGTGGAATAATCTTCAAACCTAGGCCTTTTGAGTGTATGGGACTCAGTTGGTTGAGGATCTGAGGGACTTGCAGTGTTTACAGAAGTGTGAGGTCTCTTTGATGAGCCAGCCATCAGAACCTGCGTGGGGAGTTAGCAAAAAAATCAGAACTAAAGAGAAAGATTTGTCAAAGTTAAAAATTGGAGATAAAGCATAGGGTCGTTATGCACCAATCTTTATGTGCGAACAGATAGGGCTGTTGTGCGCTCATCTTTGTGCATAGACAGGTAGAGTTGTTATGCGCCCATCATTGTGTGCAGACAGATAGAACTGTGGTGCACCCATCTTTGTGCGCAAAGAATGATAGAATTTTTATGCACACGACTTAGTGTGCAGACTGATTGGGTCCTTGCTTCGACAGAAGTTGTGTGCAAAAAGGTTACCTGTCCTTGTGCGAAGGCTGCTGAGCACGGAAAGATGTTGTGCGCAGAAGAATATTGTGTGGGAAGGGTATTGTACGGCGCACAACGAGGTTAGCGCACAACGAGGTTAGTGCACAACGGTCTAGTTGAGAAAATAAATTGACACAGCGAGCAATAGAGGAGAATGGATTGAAAAGGCGAAGTCTTGTATTTATAGGTGAAGAATGACCTGTTGTGCATTAGCGGTTGTACACTGAACATTGTGCATAAATCAATGCACACGCACAATCTAAAGAGTGACTGTGTGTCAGGGGTTTAGTAATGCGCGCAACAGAGGAAATGGAAATAAGAGTGGTGAAATTATTTTTATTATTATTGATCCTACATTATTTTACAAGTATAAAAAGAATGCAGGATCAAGCGGGCATCTGTTGAGGCATAAAAATGAGTGAGAGGAAAGAGAAAGTAGTAACTGTTGTGCGGTAAACAGTTGAAATAAGCTGTTGTGCGGAAATCAACCGTTGTGCGAAAAACAGTTAAAATCAACCGTTGTGCGCAAATTAGCATTGACAAACAGATTACCGCAAAAAAAGGAGCACACAAAGAGGAGCGCACAAAGGAGCCCACACAAAGAGGAGCGCACAAAGGAGTCCGCACAAAGAAGAGCGCACAACAAAGCCTGCACAAAGGGGGGGTGCAGTGCTGACGTGGCACATTCACACGTGTGAGAGGGCTATAAATACCCCTCGACCCCTCTGAAGGGGTCATTAGCAACCAATCAGAAACAAGCGAACTGAGGAGAGAAGAAGGTAGAGCTCGTCGTCCGTTATGCGGAACAGCCTTTGTGCAGCACACAATACTCTCTGCGCACAAAGACCTTCAATGTGCAAAGGTCTTCAGTGCACAAAGGGGCTCCAGTGCATAAAGCCTTCAGCGTACAAAGGGGCTCCAGCACACAAAGCCTTCAGCGCACAAAGGGTTCCAGCACACAAAGCCTCTAGCGCACAAAAGGCTTAACGCACAATGGCTTTCTTCAGTTCATAATGGCCTTCAGCAAGATGCTTAATATAATCAAATATTTGCTTCATAATACAATTTACTTATATTCTATTTTGGAATCCAAGGAGAATGGGATGTAAAAGAACTTGGAATGAATGAATAAATAAAGTGATTATCTTACTCATTTTCTTCTGTTAATTATAAAGTGAATAAATTTTTCCAAACAAAACCCCTTTGTTTCTTGTCGAAACATTATGTCTATTACAAGACACTGAGTGATGGCAAGTTCATTATCTTAGTGTTGTATGTTGATAACATGTTGATCGTCAGTCATAGCATGTCTAAGATTGACTTACTGAAGACTTAGTTATCAGGGACATTTGAGATGAAAGATTTAGGGGCAACAAAAAAGGTTCTTGGCATTGATATATACAAAGACAGGAAGAGGATCAGGCTTTCGTTATCTCGGGCAGAATATCTTGAGAAGGTATTGATCAAATATGGGATATATAAGGCAAAGCTTGTCAGCATTCCCCATGCGGCTCACTTCAAGCTTTCTTCTGAACAGTATCCTAAAATCGATGAAAAAAAGAAGGATATGTCTCGTGTGCCTTATTCGAATGCGGTTGGCAGTTTGATATATGTCACGGTTTGTATAAGACTAGATATTTCACATGCATTGGGTGTTGTTAGAAAATACATGTTTAACCCCGTAAAGCGACACCGAGAAGTAATGAAATGACTACTTCGATACATTCAAAGTACACAAGATTACATCTTATCTTTTGAGAAATCATATGCCAAGTTAGTAGGTTATGTGTATTCGGATTACGCTAGCAATGTGGATATAAGAAATTTGACTTTCAATTACTCGTTTATGCTAGCGGGTGGAGTGATCAGTTGGATGTTGAAGCTTCAGTCTATGGTGGCTCTTTCCACGACTGAAATTAAGTATATGGCAGTGACGAAGGCATTTAAGAAAGGTGTTTGATTGTGGTGAATAAATCAGTTGGGGCTTCAGTAGGAGTCTATGTTGGTTATTGTGACAACGAAAGCGCGATCAATTTGGATAAAAATTTTATTTATCACTCATGTACTAAACACATTTATGTTCGTCACCATTTTATCCAACATGTGCTTAAAGAAGGAAGTGTGACTCCAGAGAAGATTCACATGAGAGTGAATCCGGTGTACATGCTCACTAAGGTGGTTCTCTTAGAGAAGTTCAAGTTTTATGTAACATCTCTGGGCTTGGCAAAGGTGTAAGAGGAAGATGGAGAATACACGAGAAGAAATGATGGAGCTATGATGCAATGTAGAATTAGAGATGAGGAAAAAGAAGCTATGAAGATTGGCTATTGAAGACATGGTGGAGATTGTTGATTGATGTCTTAAATTTGTAAAATCAATTATCTATCAATGACAGCTTGATGTTATCAAGCAAACTTTGATGCCATCGAAAAAGTTTGAGAATTTCACAATTAGTTACTTAACACTTTAGTTGTCCTGCTTGATGTCATCGATGAGCTATCGATGACAACGAAGTGACATTGAGAAAATCTAAAAAATTCATGTTCAGTCGTTGGAATGTTTTGGTGTTTTGTTCAATGCCATCAATAATCTGTTGATGCCATCAAAGTGTCATCGAAGGTGCCATCGAATGATCGTGCAAATATTACGCAGAGTTGCGTTAAGTGCAGGATTTGTTTCCTATTTCCATTGTGATTCACCTAAAGTGTGTGTGTGTGTGTGTGTGTGTGTGTGTGTGTGTGTGTGTAATCAGGAATAGGGGGATCAAAAGCTTTCTAATTCCTTCATAGGGTTTCAAGGGTGTAGCTTGGGTGAATCGAGGCTTGTTTAAATCTAGTAATCTCTATCTCTTGTACTTTTCTACTTTCATAGTGCATATATGTCACTTTGTGCCATGGTTTTTTATTGAAAGGATTTTTCCACGTTAAATTAGGAGTCTTTGTGATTGGGCTTGGTTGTGCGATTGGAATACTTTGCTTGATTCATCACTGTGTGCTTTCGTGGTCCCCCAACAAGAGAGAGGGAGGCGAATGGGAGAAGAGAAAAAGTGATTTGGAGAGAGAGAGAGAGAGAGAGAGAGAGAGAGAGAGAGAGAGAGAGATGGGGTGGGGTTTTTATAGATTCAGAGGTGGAGAGAGAGAGAGAGAGAGAGAGAGAGAGAGAGAGAGAGAGAGGATAGGTTTATTTTAAAAAATATATATTTTTTAGGGCCATTTGCTGGCGAATTCTAGCTATTGCCGGTATATGCTCCCCCCAAAATGGCAACTTTCCATTTTTTGGGGCACTCTTTGTTGTAATCAAAGGCGATGACATGTACCACTGGCGATTCTCTTATGCACCGTCAAAGTAAGTTGGCCGCCATAAAAAAAAAATAAAAAAATCACCAGCAATGGTGCCTTTTGTTGTAGTGGAAACATATTGGATTTTAAGGGCATATGCTATCAACGCCTTTTACCTAGTTTTTTGGCATGGAGATTGTGTGGAAGGGGATGAAAGAAGAGATCACCGTCTTCTTCTTATATGATAAAATCTTCAATTTTTGAGACAAAAAAAAAAATAAAAAAAATAAAAAAATCTCTGAATAGGAAAATATTATTGAGAATAATGAATAAAGTCAGTTTACGGAATAATTGACATGGATTATACATGTTCTAGGCTCTGAAATGATCTAGGCTATAAAATTCATAACTTTCCTAATATGGTAAACTTTTCTAAAAATAATAAATTATATCTAAACTAACTCAAAATTTTTCAAATGACTTAAAACAAGGACCTTAAGCATAATTAAAGTTCATCAAATTTGAAATACTCAAAAAATAATAAAATATCATAGCTTATTAGATATAACAATTTTTGACTTAAAACTCATATTTGATCCCTAAAACAATTAAATGTTGTGGAACTATTTAGGGCCAATTACCTTTGACATTGGATAAGACATAGAACTCACTGATAACTTTTCAATGATTTATTATAAGCGTGTTTTCATAAAAAAAAAAAAAAAAAAAAACATTAAGTTCTGGTCATTGGTGGATATAATTTGCATTATGCCAATTGGAGTCATGCTCACTAGCGCACCTACACATGTGTGCACCTTTGTACACGTATCATTGGCGTCTAATCTGAACGATCCATGTGATGTGGAACCCCATGAAACATCAAGGGAAAAATTTTCATCCAGATCTAAAATTCTGGTGGGCCATATCAAAGAGAAATGCAAAGCAAGGGAGGAAACTGTTTTCATTTTTCATGGCCCACCAAAGTTTTGGATCAAAGTAAAAATTGGGCCTGGTGGATTTCATGAGGTACTGCTTCACATGAACCGTTTAGATTTTGGAATCACATCACGTATGATGAGTTCTCAAAATAATTTGCATGAGTTCCATGTGAACCGGTGCGCAGATGAGCATTCTGCGGCTGCCAATGCTTCCTCAAATTTGGGTCACATGGCTTAATGTCTATTGACTTGGCCTTCGAAACAATTGTCCTTTAATTGTGTTACATAACTTTTGGCGTGTAAAATAACGTCTAGATGATGTGAAATTAGTTTCATTTAAAAGCCTGTTGCGTTAGCTTTACAATAAGTCCAAAATCAAGCAAATCGGATGCAGTTTGAACACATTCAATTGAACAAAGGTGTATATGTCTGTGACGAGATTAAGGGATATTTAAATTGCTTTTAATATTTTCTTGAAATGGATTATTAGAATCAGAGATAATATGATTCTTTTAGCTTTTCTTTTGCATAAAAAAATTATTAAAACATGCAATCTTTGAATTTTACTATATTTTGGCTATTTTGATTTTGTAAAAGAAAGGTTGAGATTTCACCTGCTTCCAGTAACTGTGGACGTGGCTTTCTTTTTTCTTTTTCCTTATTATTATTATTATTATTATTATTATTATTATTATTATTATTCTTATTACGAAGGGGTGCACAACTACGGAGTAGGTGCAGACATTACTTCCCACCATTCAATGATATCGGTGATTCTATAAAGCGTTGTCGAATTTACAATTTTCAAATAATCTATTTTCAAATGTGTGTCAGGATTCCCACGTACCATGTGATTGGATATTAGGATATGTGTGTGGGACGGGAATATCCCTGCAGCACCCGGTGGATCAAGCTCTGTGGAGCCCACTATGATGTATATGTTTTATCATGCAGTCCATCTGTCTTGCCAGCCTATTTTTATGCATGTGCCAAAATATAGGCGGATCCAAACCTCAAGTGGACCACACTATAGGAAAGAGTGGGAAAAATGATGCCCACTGTTGAAACCTTCCTAAGGCCTACTGTTATATTTATTTTTCATCCAACCTGTTCATAGGGTCACGTAGGCCCGATGAAGTGAAAGCACAAATATCAGAGTTTATCCAAAACCTCTATGGCCACAGGAAGTTTTGAATGGTAAGCATACAATCCTCACTTTCCTGTATTGTGGTCCACTCAAGCTTTTAATCTGCACCAATTTTGGGCTCGTATATTAAAATAAGCTAGCAAAACAGATGGATGGCATCGATAAAACGCATACATCATGATGGGGCTTACAAAGCTTGGGCAAGGTAATTTTTTGAGGTGATGGGGCCGCACGCAATCCGCATCTATACGTGTGCATCGTCTGTGCTCATGCACACCAGTGCACACAAATTTTCAGTTATACTATTGGTTCGAAGATATGAACGGTAGTGACAATCTACCAGCCGACCTGAACACACGAATATAAAAGGTGGTAATAAATTGAAGTAATATATAAGGCATCTCGATAACATACCTGACTGTCCATCCTCAGGAAGGTAGGCCCCACCCACCCAGCTTGCGGATCGGGACGGAGAAACAGAAGTCAAAAGAAAGATGCTCGTGGCCCACCGCCTACATTGGTTGCTTGCACCAAACTCTATGTGGTTCAAGTTAAGAACTACATGTGAATGTGTAATTGCCAAACATGCCAACATCACGGTACAAATATCATTAAGCAGGAAATAAGTGACAAATATTTTATAATAGAAAAGTTATGTTTTGCAGCTAGTAAATTAAGTTATTATTTATTGGCCAAGTCATTCAATATAATTTTTATAATAATTTAGTAAAATATATGTTAAATCGATCGATTTTAAATGGTCTAATTGACAAATGAGTTTTAGCATCATCTAAATTTGATCTTATGTATGTGTCTCAAAGAACAATAAAAGAACATGCTATAGCAAATTTTTTTACTGATCGTCCATCTAACATAACAAGTCAACTTCCTACAAAAGTGTTGGACTTATATCAGGTTCATCTGAAGCCCTAAAAATTATTTTTTAACGGTTCAAGGATTGAATTTAATTTTAGGTATGTGCATCAAAGAGCAATAAAAGAACATGCCATAGCAAATTTTTTTGCTAATCATCCATCTGACATAAAAAGTCATCTTCGTACAAAAGTGTTGGTCTTATATCAGGTTCATTTGAAGCCCTGGAATTTATTTTTTGACGGTTCAAGGATTGACAAATCATTAGGGGCAGGGATTGTTTTAGTATTCCTGGATGGAAAGAGGCAAGTTTTTGCATTTCGAGTTTAAATGCACCATTAACCATATCGAATATGAAGCCTTGGCAATTAGCTTGGAAATGTTGATGGAATGGGATACAAGAAATATATCAGTAACAAGTGATTTCTAGTTAGTAACAAATTAAGTAGTTGGTTTGTTTAAATGCACTAGTGTCGCACTACTGTTATATTATGCTTTGGTAATCCAATTAATGATAATTTCGGTGAAGTCAAGTTGAAGCATGTGACCAGAGAACATAATGTGGATGCGAATGAAATGGCATAACTAGTGGATGGATTTCAAATCATCTAAGGGTCTAGCGAAAGAATGATCACTGTCTAAAAAAGGTCCTTACCATCACTTTTCAAATGGAACTAACTTTGGAAATCTATCATGTTGAGATAGGTGAAGATGGTTGGAATCCAATCATGGGTTATCATCAATATCATCAGGCTAAAACCAACATGGATATCAAAACAACAACTCATAACTATGTTATGGTCTACAGTGAATTATATAGAAAAAGAGCAGATGGTGTGCAATTACGATGTTTAGGAAAAGAGGAGGCCATGTTGGTCATGACCAAAATACATTAAGGAATATGTGGAGCTCATCAAGTTGGAAGAAAAATGAATCTCACACTTTAGGCTTTATGGTTATTTTTGGCCGAAAATGATGTTCGATTGTATTCAGTACGCTAAGGGATGTGAAGCATATCAGAAACATGGGCCGATACAACCATGTTTACGATTGAGCTTCATTCTATTGTTAAGCACTGGCCTTTTCGATGATGGGTTATCAATTTAATAAGTTAAATCCATCCACCCTCATTAAAACTGAATAGTTTTATTATAGTGGTCACTGATTATTTCACCAAGTGGATAGAGGCGAAGCTCATGAAAGGAGTTGGCCATATAGAGATTATCAAGTTTATTAAAACTTATATCATTCATAGATTTTGAATTCCTGAGTATTACTATGGAATGATGCACCGCATTTTCATCTAAGGAAGTGAAGGCGATGGCTGGGCAATACAAGATCAAAATATTGTATTTGACGCCTTACTAGGCTCAGGCCAATGAACAGGGTGAGGCTAGTAAAAAAGTTATAAAGAACATCTTAAGGAAGATGATTGATGATAATCCATGTGACTGGCATGCTAAATTATCTGAAGCCCTGTGGGCTTATCAAAATTCACCTCGGTCTAGTACTAGGGTAAGTCCTTTTGCACTCACGTATGGCCATGATGTTGTACTACCTCTAGAAGTTATTGTGCCATATTTAAGGGTTGCGTGTCAAGCTAGTTTAACCTTGGCTGAGTTTTTAAAGGCTATGCTAGTCGAATTGGAGAAGTTAGACGAAATGCGATTGAAGGCCTTAGATTTGATTATAGCCAACAAGGCCAATGTTGCTCAAGCCTATAATAAGAAAGTAAAAGGGAAAGCCTTCGAAGAAGGGGACATGGTCTGGAAGGCAGTGTTGCCATTAGGATCAAAGGATGCTTCTTTTCAGAAATGGTCTCCTACCTGGGATGCACCACTCACAGTCATTCGAGTTCTCCAAGGTGGGTACTATATTCTTCGCAGCATGCAAGGAAAGGTCATGAAAGTTCCAATTAATAGAAATTTTTTGAAGGCCTATTATCCCAATATGTGAGAAATAATGCTATGTAAGGCCTAGTAAATATTTGTTAATAACAACAAATCCTTACCCCTAACCACGAATATAATCTAAAATTAAACTCGATTGAGAAAAGAAAAAGCACATAAAAAAAAAGGAACCTTTTATTGATGCAGAAGGGAAAACATAAAGATGGCCTCTGACCATCTAAAAAAAAAAGTGAAATAGAAACAGAGGCTCGGTTGAGTTGATATTTTAGGCGTGTGTTGCCATGATTTTCTCAAACTCTTGCTTTACACGGACCTTGGTCTCGTCCACCTGACGCTTTCTATCTTTCCAACACTAACCCTCTACCACAACACATCGAGGAGGCATACAATTTCGTCCACATGACTACCAAGGACAATGGCATTTGTTTTTACCTCTCTTTTGTGAGCGGTGCTCTCTTGTGATTGAGCTTGAGAGATAGCAATATGGGAGTCCATGAAAGCTAGAAGCACCTTTAGGTTGCGGTGGTCTCTCCCATGGTAGACACGCTCCATCTCTTTGATGTCATCCATTAGGTCCTTGCTTTAGACCTAGAGTAAAGAAGTATGGAAATGTGAGGAACTCCAATGAGAAGTGTCATTTATATAGGTATCAAGTTGTTGCGCAGCATGCGAACAACTCAGTGAACCGAGATCCAATCTCCGGTCTCACTCACAAACAATAAACAAGAAGAAATATAAACTAGAAAAATAATCAAAGTATTTCACACAAACCACAAGGCAAGATATACGTGGAAAAACCCCAACAAGGGTAAAAAACCATGGATGCAAACTTCCACTATGAAGAAAACAAAAATTACAAGGCAATATACTAACCTTTTCTCTTGAAAATATAAAGAAAACCCTTTGCCCACACCTTGGAATAACTCTCATAATACCTAGAAAAGCCCTAGGGATCCCTATTTATAGTTTAGGCAACTTCCCTTTCGCACCCTTGCAAAAACCGACTCAAAGATCTGCAGTCCGTGCAAAATCCGGAAACAAATCTGTGTAACCTTGACTGGTTAAGCGGACCCTCGACTGGTTGAGCAGGGTCCTCGACCGATCGAGCACCTCGGGACCAAAGAACTTATGCTCGCTGGACTTTGAGTCGAGCCAGTCCTCGAGTGGTCGAGTGGGTCACTCGACCGGTCGAGCGGCCCCCAGATGTGGCTCCACATCTTAACAATCTTCCATATGGAGACACACCGCTATAAACCTTCGTCTTGTTCATCCGGAGTGCACCACCTCCCCATCTTCAAACCTGAAGACCAATCAAAGTTGAACAGAGGTTCAGCTTCTCCCGTGTAACCGCCTTGGTCAACATATCTGAAGGATTCTCACTTGTATGAATCTTCTCTAGAGTAATCAATCCATCTTCCAGTAACGAACGTATGAAGTGATATCTGATGTCAATATGCTTGGTTCTTAAATGAAAGGTTGAATTCTTAGCCAAGTGTATTACACTCTAACTGTCACTGTACAGCTTGCAATCTGCTTGCTTCTTACCCAACTCTTCCATGAAACCTTGCATCCACACCATCTCCTTACACGCTTCTGTAGCCGCAACATATTCTGCTTCTGTCATACTGATAGATACTATCTTCTATAACTGAGAGACCCAACTGACTGCCGCACTTCCCAGAGTAAAGACATAACCTGTAGTGCTTCTTCTGCTGTCGATATCTCTTACCAAATCTGAATCCACATAGCCTTGTAGCTTGATTTTCGATCCATTATAGCACAGCCCTACATCCTTAGTACCTACCAGGTATCTAAGAATCCACTTTATAGCTTTCCAATGTTCCTTCCTGGGGTTGTTCATAAACCTGCTAACAACTCCCACTACTTGAGAAATGTCTGGCCTCATGCTCACCATAGCATACATGAGACTCCCAATAGCTGACGTGTATGGGACTTTAGCCATGTAGTCCCTTTCCACCTATGTCATTGTACCTTGCTCCTTAGATAGTTTGAAGTGGTTAGCTAATGGAATGCTAACTAGCTTAGTACCTCCCATATTGAATCAATCAAGTACCTTGGCTATGTACTCTTCTTGTGACAAAAACCAGTTTCTTATTTTTCCTATTACACTTTATCCTCATGCCTTGGATTTGTTTTTAAATCCTTCATGGAAAATTCTCTAGACAATTGTCTTTGGAGATTTGAGATGTCCTTCATGCTTGAACCGGCCACAAGCATATCATCAACGTACAGAAGAAGGATGATGTATGATGTATCAAACTTCTTCAAATAGCAACAGTGGTCAGCATGACATCTCTTGTAACCGTTTCCCGACACGAAACTGTCAAACTTCTTCTACCACTACCTCGAGGCCTGCTCAGGCCATACAGACTCTTTTTTAGTCTACACACTTTGTTCTCCTTTCCTGGTGCCACGTATCCTGTCTGCTGATATATATATATATATATATATATATATATATATATATATATATATATATATATATATATATCTTCTTCAAAGTCCCCATGAAGAAAGGCTATCTTAACATCTAGCTGCTCTAGATGCAAGTCCTCTATAGAAACTATACTCAAGACCATGTGAATCATAGACATTTTCACCATATGTGAAAATATTTCAGTGAAATCGATACCTGCCTTTTGTTGAACCCCTTTCACAACCAATCTACACTTGTACCGTTTCGAACCATCGTGCTCCTCCTTCAGTCTGTAAACTTACTTGTTATGAAGATCTTTCTTACCATTGGGTAGAGTGACTAACTCTCATGTACAATTAGACTCAAGAAAATCCATCTCATCATCCATGGCTTGCTCCCACTTAACACATGTATCCGACTGTAATGCCTCTTAAAAACACTCTCGTCACCATTATCTGTCAGCAGTAGATAATGTAAGGAGGGTGAGTATCGGACCGTGGGTCTCCTCTCTCAAGTGGACCTCCTCGCAAACGGTGTCTGTGCCTCTGCCTCATAATGCTCCTATGCATGATCATCCTGTGGCGCTATAAAACCCGTGTCCGGTAACTCTTCCAACTCTATGAATTCTTTCTCCTATGCCTTATTTTTTTGCACATTATCCTTATGCATCACTTTTTCATTGAAGAATACGTCCTTGCTTCTGATGATTTTCCTGTTTTCTACATCCTAAAACCTGTAGCCAAAATCATGCTGTCCGTAACCTATAAACGTGCACCTCTTGAACTTTGCATCCAGCTTGTTTCTGTGCAGTGCATCAATGTGAAGACATGGAGTGCAACCGAACACTCTAAGATGTGCAAGGTTCACTTCTTTCCTAGTCCACATTTCTTCTGGTAGCCCACCATCCAATGGTTCTAAGGGACTTCTATTGATGAGATATGCGGTAGTATTTATAGCATCTACCCAAAAGGTCTTGGGCAGCACTGCATGTAACCTCATGCTCCTAACGCGCTCAAGGATGGTCCTATAATGCGCTCAACCACACAATTTTGTTATGGTGTCTCTGGAATTGTTTTCTGATGTTTGATTTCATTTGTTACACAATACTCCTCAAATCTCTTATTATAGTACTCTCCCCCATTATCAGATCTGAGACATTTTACTGTTTTACCTGTCTCGTTTTCTACCATTACTTTCCACTTCTTAAATACATCAAATACATCAGATTTATGCTTTAAGAAATTAATCCGCAATTTTCTATTAGCATCATCAATAAAGGAAAAAAAATAACGTGAACCACCAAGAGATAATACCTGTGCTAGTCCCCACACATTAGTGTATACAAACTCCAACAGATGCGTCTTTGGAGCGCGCCCTGTCTTCTTGAAGCTTACCCTCTTCTGCTTGCCATACATGCAGTCTTCGCAGAATTTCAAGTCAATAGACTTCAGCCTTGATAGCTTCCCTTTTGACAATAACACTTTCATCCCCTTCTCACTTATATGTCTCAACCTTTGATGCTATAACAGTCATTCACTCCATTTGATGCGACTGTGAGTGAACTATACAATCCTGAAGTCATGTACAAGGTACCTTCCTTCTTGCCTTAAGATATCACCAAGGCACCTTTTGTGATTTTTCAGGAATTACTGGTGAATGTCGTCACATAATCGGTATTGACTAACTGCCCTACTGAGATCAAGTTACGTTTCAAACTCGGTACATGTCTAACATTCTTCAATTTCAAAGCCGTTCTGTCTTTCTGATTTATATGAACGTCTTCCTTTCCAACAATATTGTATGGTTCATCATCACCCAGGTAGACTCTCTCAAAGTCACCTAATACATAATCACGCAGAACTTCCTTATATGAAGTGGCATGAAACGAGGCACCTGAGTCTATAACCCAAGACTCGTTCCTTGCATCAAGAGACAAGATCAACGCTTCTGTGTCACTCTCCTCAGATAGATTCACTGAATCCTTCCCACCTTGAGAGCTTCCTTCTTATTTCTTTAGCACGCTGCAATCACATTTCATGTGTCCCTTTGTAACGCCCCGAAAATCGGGGGTCGAGCAAAGTTTAACTCCCGAGTTCCAATACATCACTTATGCAACATAGATAATGATGATTAAATGTTGTCCATATTAGTGCATTTAACATGAGTGGGATTACACTAAAATAACATATCATACTCCAAAGATAATGTAATTTAGCAAGCGGAAGACTGAAATATATGTATTGAGATAAGTAAGCGGTTATCTGCCTCCAGAGTATGATAATGTCACAGGGTTGAATACATACATGTATGATTCCAAAATTTACAAAATATTAAAGTGTAAGTGTCCAACTAATCCACATAACCCTATAATCCCGTCGAATCAGAACAAGGTCTACGAAGACCCACCTGATAGCTAAACATAGGAGAATTCCTCCTCCTTGTCCATGATGTCCATTTCAGATGCATAGATTCTGTCATTACCTGCATCTACAACAGAGTCTGGTTAGTGTTTTAAAACACCATCCTAGGTGGGAATGAGTAGCTAATTCAGTGGAACTATAAAGCAAAGGTTAACATGTTATCAATTCAGTCAAGCAATAATGATAAAGCAATACAACAATTATTTCCTAAGTACTTTTATTAATGAAGAAATGGTATGTTGCAATGATGCATGCCCTCGCATGAAGCTCCCTCAAGTGACTCCGACAACCAAACATTTCCTCATAAAGTGCAACTTCAACACCAAAGCACATCCGAAATAACCTCACCCAGTGCCCTACCAACTGGAGCGTTATTTTCGAAGGGGGATTTGGATCAGACGGCTCACCCCAACCCACGCTGGGACCACAGGCAGGCTGCAACTAGGTGTTAGATGCAATGCGATGCGTGGTCGTGTTAGCCGAGTATTTAGTTAAGTTTATTCATACAGCAGATTCAGGAAGCTAAGGTACCTCCCTTTATATCACTTACCCAAATAATGATCCATTTAGGGTTGTCAATCCTAGTTAATCGCATACGATAGGCAAGTTGTGAAGTCATCACTCCTGGTTAAAAGCAGTGGATAGGCAAGTTCATGAGTTTATACTTGAGGTCACTCCACCAATGCCCTACTAACTGGAGCGCTATTTTCAAAGGGGGTCCAAATTAGATGGCTCACACCAACCCACAATGGGACCACAGCCAGACTATGCCGGTGTAGGCCGACAGCTCGAAAACAGTGTCCCATACCACCGTATTTAACTCACGAGTTTGAGTTACTCACTAGTCACTACGGGAAGGCTCGTCACCCCAACGTAAGCCAACAGCTCGACCATAGTGTCCCATACCACCACCATGCTCATGAGTCTTGGCAGATCGAGGTACTATGGTTGAAACGGGTCTTTACATTGGTAAGTAGTACCTTAGATTCAAGTAGCAGCATCCATACATGGTGAACATATAATAAGCCAATTGGTTTATAAGACAAGTTCGACTGGTACGAACGTACACTGAATTAATCGACATGGATCGCATAAGCACTCAACGTGGCCTAACCACTATCGACAATCATTGTACGACTCGGATTCACCAAACGCATCAAATGTGGCAAGACTAATTCGATCACTCAAATAGAAATTGTTACCGATTGCCTGGACTATGTAGTAGTCCCAATCATACTCAAATGCAGCATGTGGAGACATGTGATAATCATATAGGTATTTAACAAACAATCCAAGTACAACACTCATTTGAGCATTTTATCAACATGTTGAACATGCTACCGAACATTTTAATTTATCCATAAATTGTATGGTTGAAATTAAGATTACATGAAGAAAATTATACATATAGATAAGGTAATTGAGAATTCTATCTCAACACCCTTATTAAATACAATTCATCAAATAATATCTCATTCAGACATTTTATCAAACACATAAAACATGTTATTATATATATGTATTTTATACATAAATCACATAGTTGAAATTAAGACTACATAAAGGAAATTATACATCTAGATAAGGTAGTTGAGAATCCTATCTCAACGCCCTTAATAAATACAATTCATCAGACAATTTCTCATTCAGACATTTTATCAAACACTTAGTTTACTACATATATAAACTAAATTAGTTATAGCATATATTATGGGAAATCCTTTCACAAAGGAGTTGTTATACATACAACAATCATGTATTCTAGGTTAATATCATGGCAAACACAAATCATGATTTCATATTCATTCGAACATTTCCACAAACACATGGAATGCATCATATATTCACATAATTCACACACATGTATAAATTATCGAGTATATCATAACTAAGATCATTTGGTAGCAATCAAGTCAGACATAAATCATTAGTTGACATTGAAAGCCTTGAAAACCATAACCTAAACATTTATAGTCTGTATCTTTCATTGAAAAACTCGTTTCGAACTCGGTTCAAATCCTACGCTTCTGTCTATAGAACAAGGGCTACTTAAATCACGAAACAGGTTAGGTATTACATCGATTACTCTATTTGGATTCCTAAATCAATATTAGGATTAGGATTTCTTACCCAAATCAAAGTTAGAATTGACGGCATAGCGATGGTAGGGTGGCGATTCGGCGTATGGAGTCGTGGGAGTGAATCCCAGCAACGATCTCCCTATCTCACTCTCTTCTCCTCACTCTTTTTACCTCTTTTCTCTCTTCTCTCTCCTAGGGTTAGAGAAAATCGTATGGAATGAGAGAGGGGTGGGTTAAGGTCCTTATATAGGTCCAAAAGTGAAGGCAATGGCCCCACGGCCATGGTATACTTAGGTCATAACCAAAAGGCGTCTGTTTCAGGCCAATAGAGCTCATCTGGAAGTCCATTACTTGCATATGGTCTAAAGAAAGTTTCCTAATAATGGATTTATGCCAGGTTAAGATTTTGGTCCGATCGGATTAGTGAATCGATCGTCGAGGACCCGTTTCAGTTTAACGGTCATCGTCACTCGATCAGGGCCATAAGTATACCAATGGGTGTAGAAAAATTTTCCTGATCTAAGGGTGTATTTGGGTTAGAATCTGATGGTCTGAAACCTTAAATTTGATCTGCAAGCGAATGGTCCAATTCACATAAGTTTGAGTTCATTTTCTAAAGATATTCGTGTTTCTCACACACTTTGCTCATGGCTCAAGTTGTATGTTTCTAGATACTATTTGGGATTAATTCCCATGATACTTGTCAACCTCATTATGGTGATCATAAATTTATAGTTTCGTGGTAATTGGACTTTCGACGCCCGGTCCAGGTTCGATACGGAGTTTCAATGTACTCCCGAGAGAAACTGGGTTTTGAAATTGATCCTAGATTTTTAAGTAATATTGAGTTATGGATTTTAATAGTTTTGGGTCTTGTAGTTTGTATATAAAGTGGTTCAAGACAAATCCATCGATTGTTTAGTTTAGTACTTAACTAAATTCTGCCCTAATTATGACAGAATAAGGTCCTAAGCTAGTTCTACGCCCCTTTTGGCACTTTTGGTTAGTATATTATTTTAATTATTTTTACTAGTTCATCATAAAGTCTACTTTATCTATACCAAATTTTATTATATTTCGTGTTATAGAAAAATTCTAAAAATTCTAGAAGTAGCAGCTATCTGAACTAATAATTTTTTGATAGTTGTCATATCAACCTAGATTCAACTATATTAAAAATTTTATTATATTTTTTACTTATTTTTATATGAAACTAAACTTATCAAGCTTCAATCTAGATTTTGAATCACCTAAATCAGAGTTATATTGAGGGAGATATAACTTTTTGAAGTTGGTCAAAAAGTGCAGAAAATCGCGGCGAGGATCCACCGAATTTCGGTGCACCGACAATGCATCGCGGTCGGTGCGATGGTGCCGCGGTCGGCTGTGCTTTCCGGTGGTGGTTTTGCCACCCGATATTTGAAAGGGGTATATTTTGCAAACCAGAATAAGTTATTTAATGTGTAATATATTATTTTGGGGTAGGAGAAGCTGCTCTATCTAAATAAACTATTTATTTTGTGAGATTCCAAAAGTTTAATGGTCAAAAACCCATTTTATTTATATATTTACTATTTATAGTAAATTTTAGTTTAAATATTGTTCTTCATCATTTAAACTTTAGGATTTGTGTCTAATATGAAAGTAGTTAGAAAAATTTGAAGAATAAGGTGGTGAAAGGTGATATTTTGAAGGAAATGGATTGAAAGGGGATTTGAGACTTTGGGATTGAGTTCTGAGAAGTCAATAAGGTATTATGATCAACCCATTGCCCAAGGACATCTAACTCCAAGTTGGTAAAAAATTCGAGACATTACACCCTTCTTCCCGCAATACAAACACCCGTCTTTGTCTTTCGGTCCCTTGGACTTCTTCCTCAACTTAGAACATCTGTGTTTATTATCTCCTTTGTTCAGCGATCTTCCTCTTCCTTTAATGTTTAGAGCATTCTCTGAATCACCTAAAACTCCTGATGCCTTTCTTCTAGATTCTTCGCTAAGAATTAGACCGACCATATCATCAAATTTCAGCTTTGTCGACAGAAACGGCCTAGCTATATGTCCTAGAGGGGGGGTGAATAGGACTATGCCAAGTTAAAATAATAACCGCGGAGTAAAAGAGTATGATAGCCAAATAAAGGAAATCAATTCACAATGCTGAAATAAAAAGCAGCCTTAAAAATCAAGTATTGAGACGTTGATACGAATGTTGTTTTAAGGACAACCTTACACCATAAAAACCAAGGGTTTATGGCAGGACAACCTTATTTCTAGAACGTTCTTTGTATCAAAAACTCAAACTAAAAGGAAATAAAAGAAATAATAAGAAATAAATTTTAAATTATTACAACATTCCCACAATGCTTGAAATGTAATTATTACAACATTCACATCCACACATACATCCTCCAAATCTGAATGATAAAAGATATAAAAATTAAACAAACAAACAAATCACACGACACAAGAAATTATAGTGGTTCGCCTGTGTGTACACCAACTGTTAAACCACAGCCACACAACTACTCCACTCCTAATATCCTCACGCAGGGGATATCAGCGTTCACTATCAAAATAGGTTTCACAGGTTCACCTAAAACCTTCACAATTGTGTCTTTTAAATGAGCTTACACAATTCAAAAACCCCTCTTTTTGAGTTTTCTGACTTTCCTCAGATAACCAGTACAATGAGATTTTTCTGGCGAATCCCAAAAGAAACTAAAAAGAATGTAAATTACAATAATGTAAAATACCTGAATTTCTCCTTTTCTTTGAAGCAGCCCAGAAGAACCAATCGGAGTAGAAGTTCGAATATAGAAGTTCAATGTCCAATACTCACTTTAAAATGGTTCTAGGTTCTAATTGATTTTAAATTAAACCAGTTGGGCTTAGCTTTATTTAATTTTGATTCCAAGAAGACGGAATACAAAAATTCCTCTTTCAAATCAGATTGAAATATAGAAACAAAATCAAATGCATAAGCTAACAAAAAGAGAATATTAAATATGCACAAAGTAGCTTAAAATGAACACAAACTTATCTTAGAGTGAAGCCTTGAATTTTCTTGAATTGAGTTATCAATCTCTGAAATTTACGCTCTATTTATAGATGCAAAAACCTCGTCTACGACTGGTCTTGAAAACACTTTGACTAGTCGTAGAACCAAGGGCATTTTAAATTTTTGAGCGCTATCTGAAAAAAACGTTCTACGACTAGTCTTAGGATGTCCATAACTAGTCTTAGACCATCCACGACCGGTCGTAGCAGACCCAAGACTAGTCGTAGGAAACTAGGATTGGTTGCTGTAGTTCAAGTCGTAGAACCAGGACTGGTCATGGGACGAGTCGTGCACGGGTCACACGACCGGTCGACCAGGTCTCAGGACAGGTCGTAGCATAACCAAAAAATTTTGAAAAATTGCAACAACTTAATATTGGTTGTGGAATTTCTTGGATGGTCGAACCAGTGCTAGGACTAGTCGAACAAGGTACAGGACTAGTCTTAGAACAGACCAAAATTATATAAAAATATTCAACTTGAATTATGTACACAAAATGACATACTTTAAGGTCAAATTAAGGCCTATCATACCTGGGACATGAAGTATGAGTATTGAAACTTCATTCAATCAGAAGATGGTTGACCTTTGAACCTTATGAAGCTTGAGATCTTTACTTGATGTAGCTTGATCTTGAGATCTTCTAAAGCTTAGATTTGTCTTCTTTGGTTGTACTTCATTTTGAGTTGAACATCTTCTTTAGACTTGAACAAGCACTCTTCTTATCGATGTAGTTCTGAATATTGAAGATTACAGAAGAGGACCAAGTACATGACCTTGCATTTCTTAAAGTAGATCACCATACTTGACTTGAAGCATTGATGCAGTGTCTTGAACATTCATATAATAACAAACTACACAAGACACATATAGAGGTTTTGACACAACAGACTTTGAAAACCAAAGGAGCATGAGACCATAGCACTTACAATCTCCCCCTTTATCAAATTTGTGACAAAACACACTTAACTAAAAATAAGAGAAACACAACACATACTTAACAAAGAATCATGCACCAATTATAGTAGAAAACTAATTACAGCCTGGTTAAAGAATCATGCACCAGTTGTCATAAACTAACACACAACATTCATCTAGAGGCACTCCTCTATACTTACTCCCCCTGAGTAGCATACATAAAAATTATAAATATGTTAATGCTGCTAGTAATCCATGCTGCTATTAATCCATATCCATCTCCATTTCATAACCATAAGCAATCAAAATAAAAGCTTCTCCCCCTTTTTATCACAAAATGACAAAGGAAGAATAAATGAACAAGAATAATAAATAGGAGAGTAATAGATGAAATAACTAGGCAAGATATGAGAAAAAGATAAGCATAAGTAAATTCCACATATCATAATCCAGTTCAATCTAAAGATAGATAAAAACAGTCTTACACATTAAGAGAAAACAAAGTAGGATTGAAGTTATTACAGACCATCAGAGAAAAAATTTAGTCAGATCCAGAAGAGGGAGCAGGAATAGATGGATCAATTTTGTGTAAATCCTTAGTAACACGCCTCATATACTTGTGCAGATGAGAAAATTAAGATGATTGTGTTACACGTAATTGAGCTATCTCTTCCTTAAGAGAATTCAACCTCTCATCAACATCAGAAGGCTGAAAATCTGGATCATTTCCAGAGTCTGATCCCAGTTTGTCAAAAATATCATCTATATTAACATCGTCAGGAGGAAGATTCCCAACTTCTGCTTCATTCCCTGCTTCAGCACTACTACTACCAACATCCACTTGGCCAGGAGTCAATTCCAATTTCATCTTGTTAATATTTATATTATTGAATATAAGATGATGGATAGGTGCCTCTCCAACAGGTATAGCCACGAGCATGTGAGTGGCTAAAACAGTCATAAGATAGGCAAATGGAATATCACTATGACCTGGATGGAGACGAAACTGAATGATGGAATGATAGATTAAAGAAGGCAGACAGATGTTTACACCAGATATGACAGAATGCAAAACACGAACCATAAAAGCAGTTAGTTCTGTTTTATTACCAGAACGCGGGTACAGATTTGAAATAAAGATTTCGTGAAGAACCCTGTATCTGGGTAACAAATACTTTGAGGGGAGCGCATTCCCTTTATAAGTCCATTGCACATCCATATTACACAGTTCTCTAGTGAGCATGCGCTTTTCTGATTCTAAGAGTTTTTCAGCTAAAGTATGAACGAGAATACCCTCATCATTAACAAGAATGTCCATAAGGCCAGCAATTAGATAACTATCTACATCAAATGGACATTCTCTAGCATCAATTTTAAATGATAAATTCTCACTAGAAAAATAAGAAATGCATGCAAACATGGATTGAGCAATAGATTGGTATGCAGGCCAACCACAATGTAAGATGTTATCCCATCCTATGGATTGGAGTAGAGGTAGAATACCAAAATGAGCAATATGGTTAAGATCAACAGGACGTTAAACAATGACTTTGCGCATACACAAATCCTGTACTTCGGAGGGATCATTTTCGGGTGACCGAAGATGGCGTTGAGTGATAAAAGTTGTCTAGAAGATGATGGACCACGGGAAGTTTTCTTTTTTCCCCTAGCATCCATTTGCAATACAAGACTCAAAGAAACAAATAGATATAAAAGATTTAAAGTGGGGTTTTAATAGATCATATTTTTCAAAAGAAAAACTCAAAATTGTAATGAAAGATCAAATAGATTACTCCAAGAGTGAAAATGAAGTAATATTAACTAGAATCTACAAGAAAAATGCATAAAACCCACTAACCTTGAAGAACAATAAAGGTGGGTACGACTGGTGGGGTGTCGGCTTGTTGGAGAGAAAACTGGAAATGAAGAAGAAAAGGTCTTCCCTAAATATTAAAAGATCCACCGAGTTTTAAGACGGGTCGTGGATGTGCTCGATCGGTCGTGACACGACCGGTTGAGTACACACACGACTAGTCGTGTACCGACAAAAATAAGCATTTTTCATAAAAAAATTTAAAATTTAAGCCATTAAATTATCAAATACACACACACACACACACTATGATACAAGTATGTAAGAATATTTAATTTAAATTGCACATACCAAGATCAAATTTCAATTTACTAAACTTGCTTTTGTCGAGTGGTTTAGTGAAAATGTCAGCAAGTTGAGTCTCAGTCGGAATGTATTCCAAAGATATTTTTTATCTTCCACTAATTCACGAATGTAATGATACCTAATGTCAATATGCTTGGTACGTGAATGTTGGATTGAATTTTTAGAAATATTTATTGCACTAGAATTATCACAATATAAGACCATAGAATCTTGTGCTATTCCGTAATCACTTAACATAGTTTCATCCAAACAAGCTAAGTACGTGCATTTCTAGCTGCAATGTATTCAGCCTCAGTAGTTGAGAGTGATACGGAACTTTGCTTCTTGCTAAACCAAGAGACTAAATAATTTTCAATATAAAAACAACCACCACTGGTTGATTTCCTATCATCGATATTCCCAGCCCAGTCAGCATCAGTGTACCCAGCCAACTGAACACTAGTATCATATGGATACCAAAGACCCAAATTTATAGAACTTGTGACATATTGAATAATCCGCTTAACCGCAGTTAGATGTGACTCTTTAGGGTTAGACTGATATCTAGCACAAATACCAACACTTAAAGCAATATCAGGTCTATTAGCAGTTAAATAAAGTAAACTACCAATCATACTTCTATACAATTTAGGATCCACATCTTTACCTGTAGAGTCCTTTGAGAGTCTTAGAGTTGTACTCATAGAAGCATCAAAATTCTTACCATTCTCAAATCTGCAATTTTTAATCAAGTTCAAGGCATACTTAGTTTGAGAAATAAAAATATCATCAAGTTGTTGTTTTACTTGCAACCCTAGGAAATAATTTAATTCCCCAACCATGCTCATTTCGAACTTAGATTTCATTAAATCTGCAAACTCAACAGTCATGTTAATACATGTTGATCCATAAATAATATCATCAACATAGATCTGAACCATTAAGATATTATCGTTATATTTCTTAACAAAGAGCGTCTTATCGACACTACCCATTTGAAAATTATGACTTGGTAAAAACTTATTCAATTTTTCGTACCATGCCTTGGGAGCTTGTTTTAGACCATATAGAGTTTTTTTAAGACGGTATACATGATCAGTAAACTTAGGGTCTTCAAACCCTGTAGGTTGTTCAACATATACTTCTTCATGTAAATCGCCATTCAAAAAGGCACTCTTTACATCCATTTAATAAATTTTAAACTTTCTAAAGCATGAAATGGATATAAAAAGTCTGATTGATTCAAGGCGAGCAACTGGGGCAAAAGTTTCATCGTAATCAATCCCTTCTATTTGAGTGTACCCTTGTACAACTAGTCTTGTCTTGTTTCGAATAATATTTCCAAGTTCATCAGACTTATTTTTGAAAATCCACTTTGTTCCAATAATATGTTTATCTATATGTTTAGGAACAAGGTATCAGACATCATTTCAAACAAACTGATTAAGTTCTTCCTGCATAGCTACTATCTAGTTTTCATCAGAAAGAGCTTCTTTTACGTTTACTGGTTCAATCTGGGATGTAAAACACACACAGTTACATATTTCTTCTAATTGTCTACGAGTGTGCACACTAGTGAGAGGGTTTTCAAGAATTTGATTGGTTGGATGATCTTTGACAGTCCTTAATTCAGAATTATTTTGACTTGATGAAGTATCTGGTTTGTCAATCAAAAGAACTTCATCATTATCTGAACTAGGGGCAAGTGTATTCAAGTGATCATCAATGACCACATTAATGGACTCTTGAATCACACCGGTCCTGTTGTTCAAAACACGATATGCACAACTGTTTAAAGAATATCCCATCATCACTTTTTGTGTCAAACTTTTTTAGATTTTCATGGTCACACAAAATATAGCACTTACTGCCAAAAACTCGAAAGTATTTGACAGTAGGCTTCTTATCAAACCAAAGTCCATAAGCAGTTTTATTATTAGATTTACATGTATAAACTTGGTTGATAATATAGCATGCAGTATTTACGGCTTTAGCCCAAAGATTTCTAGGGAGCTTCATACTATTCAACATTACATTTTCCATTTCTTGAAGCACTCTATTTTTCCTCGCCACAATTCCATTTTGTTGTGGTGTTTTGGGCGCAGAGAATTTATGCGATATTCCCTGATCGCTAAAGAATTTCTCAAAACTACTATTCTCGAACTCAGATCCATGATCACTACGGATCTTACAAACTTGAGAACCATTTTCAATTTGGATCCATTTGAGAATCATTTTTACTTCATCAAGGGTTTCTGATTTATCCCTTAAAAAGGCTAATGAATTTGCTAAAATCATCCATGATTAACAGTATGCATTTTTTGCTACCTTGACTCTCCGTCCTAGTAGGTCCTATAAGGTCCATATGGAGAAGCCCGAGTGGTCTGGATGTAACATTGAAGTTCACCTTTTTGTGAGAGCTCCTTATTTACTTGCCATACTGGCATTCACCACATTTTGTCTACTTTTTGTAATTTAGGTACTCTTATTAGTTCTCTCTTGCTCAATCTGTATAAATTACGGCAGTGTACATGTCCAAGGCGTTTATACCATAATTCTATTTCATCGGTATGGACTATGTAGCACTATTGATTAGATGAGGTACCATCGCTTACAATATAGCAGTTTTTAGAAGTCTCGTGACTAGTTAATATTACAGAACTCTTTTTGTTTGAGATTTCACAACCTTTATTAGAAAATTTCACGCTATGATTGTTATCACATATTTGAGATATGCTTAACAGGTTTTATTTTAGCCCCTCAACATATAAAACATTCCTAAATAAGGGGAGGTTATAGAGTTGAATTGTACCTTGGCCAATAATCTTGCAGTTGCTACCATCACCAAATGTGACTGACCCATCAGTCATATCTTTAAGATCGATGAATAAAGCCTTGTTGCCTGTCATATGCCTGGAGCACCCACTATTAAGGTACCACCTTAAATGGCTTATAGCTTTGAAAGCAGTGTGGGCAACCAAGCAAGTAACCTTAGAAATCCATTTCATAACTGTTTTGGGTTTAGGAGTGTAGTTGGTCTTTTTTTTGTCTATTATTGTAAGAATGACCTACTACGTTAGATTTTAAGAGCTCCTTAAGAAAATCAACTATTTTTTCAGCTAAAGGGTTTTGGTTTTGAGTTTTATAGTTGACATAATTGCTTTTAGGTTTTTGAAAAGTTTTATCATTTTTAGAGAAAATTTGATTAATACTTTTTCCTTTTGAGTTAGAGGTTTCTCCTTTCACAAACTTAGGAGGAGTATTCTTCTGTTTAGAAGGTATATTCTTATCATAGCCCAACTCGGATCTATCGCCACATTTTCTAGATCCGAATAGAAGTTTTTCAAACTTTAGATCTCCTTGGGCATACCTTCTATCCTTTAAACTCAAAAGTGAAGAGTTTTCAAGCTTAAGTTTATCATTTTCAGATTTAAGTTTTTCAATCAAGGAGGTTTTAAATTCTAAATCACTTTTAGTCTTTTCAAAACAATTTGAAATATGGGAATTTTCTGAAATAAGAGACTCAAAATTTTCTTTAAGGTTTAAAAACTTTTCTTTTTGAAGTTTTAGTTTTACGGCAATTTTACAACTTTCCTTGTATAGGGCATTATAAGCATTTTGTAGATCTTCTTCATTTTCATGATCACTATTCAGATTTTCTTCACTAGTTGAATCATCATGATCTGAAAAAGTGAACTTGGCTAGAGTCATAAGGGCTTTAACTCAGTTTCAGAATCTTCTGATTCAGAAGAGGCTTCAGTGCCAGAAGATTCATCCCAAGTGGCCATCATTCATTTCTTTTTAGATTTGTCCTTTTTAGGACATTTGTTTGCTAAATGCCCATATTCTTGGTAGTTGTAACATTGACTATCTTTCAAAGATTTCCAAGTTTTAGATTTAGGTTTAGATCTTTTCTTATCATTTGATTTTTGAAAATCAACCCTCTTCTTACTTTTGAAAATCTTGTAAAACTTTTTCGCCAAAAGAGCCATATCGTCTTCAGAATTTTCTAAATCAGAATTTTCTTAAGAAATATATTTAAAAGATTTAAGAGCGATAGATTTACCTTTAGGAGCTTTAAAGTTTAACTCATAGGTTTGTAAAGAACCAACTAGTTCTTCTACCCTCATATTGTTCGTATCACGAAGTTCCTGGATCGCGGTTACCTTAAAGTTGAATGTTCAGTAAGTGAGCGTAGTATCTTTGCACACACTTTACTTTCTGGGATTTTATTGCCAAGACCCCACATAGAGTTTATAACGTCATTCAATTTTGTATAAAAGTCCATAAACATTTCATTTTCTTCCATATGAATTTCCTCAAATTTAGTTGTGATGAGTTGGACTTTAGATTTCTTGACAATTGATGTACCCTCGTGTGTCATTTGTAAAATATCCCAAGCTTGCTTTGCAGTATCACAAGATATATTTCTTTTGAACTCATCCGGTGATAGTGCGCAAGTGATTGCATTTAGTACTTTTGCATTGGCACTACTCTCATTTTTCTGAAGAGTGGTCCATGAGAAATATGGTGTTACTCTCATCGATTTTGAACCATCGATACCAGTCACTTCAGTGGTAGGTGGGATCCATTCAGTCACTGTGGCTTGCCACACACTCTCATCCATTGATTTGAGGAAAATCCTCATCCTGGCTCTCCAATAGGCATAGTTGGAGCCATCAAATGGTGGAGGCTTAGTGACTGAAAGGCTATCAAAATTTGACATCTTATATATAGCTTAGATCGTTAGCTTAGGAAATGAATCCAAGAATAAAGAATTAAAAATAAGCTATTAAGCTTTGATACCACTTGAAACGGCCTAGCTATATGTCCTAGAGGGGGGGTGAATAGGACTATGCCAAGTTAAAATAATAACAGCGGAGTAAAAGAGTATGATAGCTAAATAAAGGAAATCAATTCACAATGCTGAAATAAAAAGCAATCTTAAAAATCAAGTATTGAGACGTTGATACAAATGTTGTTCTAAGGACAACCTTACACCATAAAAACCAAGGGTTTATGGTAGCTACTCCACTCCTAATATCCTCACACAGGGGATACTAGCGTTCACTATCAAAATAAGTTTCATAGGTTCACCTAAAACCTTCACAATTGTGTCTTTTAAATGGGCTTACACAATTCAAAAACCCCTCTTTCTGAGTTTTCTGGCTTTCCTCAGATAACCAGTACAATGAGATTTTTCTAGCAAATCCCAAAAGAAACTAAAAAGAATGTAAATTACAATAATGTAAAATACCTGAATTTCTCCTTTTCTTTGAAGCAGCCCAGAAGAACCAATCGGAGTAGAAGTTCGAATATAGAAGTTCAATGTCCAATACTCACTTTAAAATGGTTTTAGGTTCTAATTGATTTTAAATTAAACCAGTTAGGCTTAGCTTTATTTGATTTTGATTCCAAGAAGACGGAATACAGAAATTCCTCTTTCAAATCAGATTGGAATGTAGAAACAAAATCAAATGCATAAGCTAACAAAAAGAGAATATTAAATATGCATAAAGTAGCTTAAAATGAACACAAACTTATCTTAGAGTGAAGCCTTGAATTTTCTTGAATTGACTTATCAATCTCTGAAATTCGTGCTGCATTTATAGATGCAAAAACCTTGTCTACGACTGGTCTTGAAAACACTTCGACTGGTCATAGAACCAACGACATTTTGAAATTTTGAGGGCTATCTGAAAAAACCGTTCTATGACTAGTCTTAGGATGTCCATGACTGGTCTTAAACCATCCACGACCGGTCGTAGCAGACCCAGGACTGGTCGTAGGAAACCAGGATTGGTTACTGTAGTTCGAGTCGTAGAACTAGGACTGGTCGTGGGATGAGTCGTGCACTGTTCATACGACCAGTCGACCAGGTCTCAGGACAGGTCGTAGCATAACCAAAAAATTTCAAAAAATCGTAACAACTTAAGACTGGTCATGAAATTTCTTGAATTGGTCGAACTAGTGCCAGGACTAGTCGAACAAGGTCTAGGACTAGTCTTAGAACAGACCAAAATTATATAAAAATATTCAACTTGAATTATGTATACAAAATGGCCTACCCTAAGGTCAAACTACAGTCTATCGTACCTGAGACATGAAGTATGAACACTGAAACTTCATTCAATCAGAAGATGGTTGACCTTTGAACCTTATGAAGCTTGAGATCTTTACTTAATGTTGCTTGATCTTTAGATCTTCTAAAGCTTGGATTTATCTTCTTAGGTTGTACTTTATTTTGAGTTAAACATCTTCTTTAGACTTGAACAAGCACGCTTCTTATCGATGTAGTTCTGAATATTGAAGCTTACAGAAGAGGACCAAGTACATGACCTTGCATTTCTTGAAGTAGATCAAAGTACTTGACTTGAAGCATTGATGCAGTGTCTTGAACATTAATATAACAACAAACTACACAAGACACATTTAGAGGTTTTGGCACAACAGACTTTGACAACCAAAGGAGCATGAGACCATAACACTTACATCAACCCTGAAGAATTGCTTACGGCAATCACCAAACCATCCCAACTGTATGGCAACTGGATAGATCAATAACGCCCTGACCTCGTCCTCAAAAATATTGCTAAAGGATTCCAATTGGCTCGTGACTGTATTGAACTCGTTTAGATATTCAGTCACGCTCCCACCATCTGACATCTTAATGTTGAATACTATTTCATAAGATGAACCTTGTTGGACGCTGAGGATTTTTCATACATGGTGGCTAGGGCTTCTATTAGATAAAGAGAGTCGGATCGTTCCTAAAGCCTTCCGATCCAATAAAAACCATTCATCATCTGTAAACTTTTTAGGTTTCTTCTCTTTTCATCCTAAAGGAATATAGAGGTCCTTATGATACAGATAATCCTCCATCTGCATCTTCCAGAAGGCAAATTTTAAACCATCAAACTTCTCAATTCTAGTCTTCCCTTCTTCCGTCATCGCTCCTAAAGAATTAAACCAATAGCTTTGATACCAGTTGTTACACTGCACGCCAACAACGCAGTGAACCGAGATCCAATCTCCGGTCTCACCCACAAACGATAAACAAAAAGAAATATAAACTAGAAAAGGAATTAAAGCATTACACACAAACCACAAGATAAGATATACATGGAAAAATCCCAACAAGGGTAAAAAACCACGGATACAAACTTTCACTATGAAAAAAACAAAGATTACAAGGCAATACACTAACCTTTCCCTTGGAAATACAGAGAAAATCTTTTTCCCACAAATTGGAAGAACTCTCATAATACCTAGAAAATCCATAGGGACCCCTATTTATAGTTTAGGCAACTTTCCTTTCGCACCCTTGCGAAAAACGACTCAAAGATCCGTAGTCCGTGGAAAAACTAGAAATGAATCTGCGTAACTTCGACTAGTCGAGTGGACCCTCGACTGGTCGAGCAGGGGTCTCGACCTGTCGAGCACCTCAGAACCAAAAAACTTATGCTCGTTGGACTTTGTGTCAAGCCAGTCCTCGACTGGTCGAGTGGGCCACTCGATCGGTCAAGCAGAGCACTTAACTGGTCATGCGGCCCCCAGATGTGGCTCCACATCTCAACACAAATGGCATGGATCATTCCAGCATTCCTTACATCATGGAAGAGATTATGTGTAGTAATAGCATGTAAGGCATCATACCACTTTCCGAGGAGGTTGGAACGTACAACCGTAGTAGCATTTATTTTGGCAAAGGAAATAACATGCCACTCCTCGTTGCAATGCGACATCATCATGGAAGTTATGCTCTCTAGTGAGGGGAAGAGAAAGAAAAGAAAAATGCTAAGTAGAGAATGGTCGAGATGTAATAAGAAACAAAGAGTGGCACTCTAGTTGATTCCATAAAATTAAAATTGTTATACAGACCGACACAAGATTTAAAGTTAAAAGAAGAAAAAATAACCATCTTCTCGAGTATTTTTTCTTGCCTAGCCTCCTGTCGATCAAGAGTTGCTTGAGTCTTCAAGGCCACACACTCAACCTAGCCGACATATGAGGTTTTTTCTTGCACAGAGGCAATCAACGTGTTGACTTCATCTTCTTGCTTTTCCTTGATCTTTGCCAATCCTCATAGCCATTCTTTAACATCTCTAGTTTTTCCTCTAATGTTGTGATTTGAGTAGCAAGATTGATCATTTTTGTGGTAGACACTTTTAATTTAGCATGAGCAACAGAGAGTCTTACTTTGGCAGCAGCGACCTTGGTGACCTCAAGGGTTGTGGTTGAATGCTCAACCTTAATCCTATCAACTGTAGAAGTGATGTCTTTATTAGAGTTTCAACACCTGGTTAAGGGTTCGAGTGCCCATAGGTGGTGAAATCCCACTACAACATGAGTGTGTGGGGGTGTAAAAAAAAATAATCCTTATACTCTTATTTAAAGTATAGGAATTCATGAAGTGCATGCATTCTAGTAGATAAGGTTTCATCCATGATAGATAGCACTTGATAGCAATGAATGAGAAGTGCAAGTCTCTCGACCAATCCTGTGGTGATGATTTCAACAGACCATAAGCGTATAAGAGCTCTTAACTCATCTTGGAGTTACTGAAGTTTTAAGGAAGGTAATGGGGACTCGACCACAATGATGTCACGGTTAACAACTTGGCCGAGGAAAGAGAGCACTTCTTCAATAGGAAATATTTTCTTAGTTGTTGAAGGAGGTATTGTTCGCATTTTAATTGTTGGAGGAGGTGATAAAGCAATAGTGTCATCAGTCATAAGAGCTTCAGTAGTTGTTTCTTGGCTAAGAGAAGTATTTGATAGAGTGGATGACCGATGTGGTTCTTCTTCTTCTTCTTCCTCGTCCACAATCACTAGACGCCTAACAACTTTTATTAGAGAGGATGATTAGTTGATGGTGCAGAGTGACTGGCCGGTGCATGAGTGGAATGGGAAGAAGTGATTTTTTGGGAACTCTATGGTGCCAACACAATGGGCTCATCATCTTCTTAATCGAGAATGATTGACGGAGCCCTGTAATGGATGGAAACACAAAAATGTTCCATTGATTAAGCAATTTCTGTGTCCCCTTGAGTTTAATCATCTGGTCGAGGGACATCACTGTTAGTTGCTTTGGAATTAAAGACATTGAGTTGTTCCATTGAAGCAACATACTCATTTGTTACAGCAATAATAGTCATTATTTTGGATTGCTGAAGTTGTGGTACTACAGAAATGATTTGTTTCCTAGTGACCAAAAATTTTCTTGTCACTACATAGATGAAAGATGTCAAAAGAAGCAGAGAACATAAAGCAAACAGGTAAAAAAGAAAGAGAAAACATCCACCTATGTTAAAGTGTGGCGAGAGTCGAGTATTGGTTGATCATTGATTTAATTTTAGTAAGATTGCCAAAAGCTACCATAAAAGGATGAGCAATAGTCGAAAAATGGGGTGGATTAGGATTGCAAGGTTTGAGATAACGATCGAGAGGAATGTTAGGATTGTTCAGCATTTCCTTATCTTTCATCCATTTATTGAAAGCACGATTGAAACTAGCTTCTTCATGTCTATTACGACCTTACTTTATTTCTCAAGAATATTTAGAAGGATGTATTCTTGACTAGAATTTTATTTTATATTATGTTTCGAAGGCATGTACAACCTCAATCGCAGGAGTAATACCTAAAGATTTATTTGTTGTTCGGCCAGTCTTTGTTGTTGTAGAAGAGCTTATGGGCATGATTGATATGGCAAGAACGATAGGAGTAGGACCTGGAAGAGGTCCTAAATCTGAAATCTTTTTTTAGAATGAGAGGAGTTGTAGGTCATTGAGGTCGTTTGAGCTCATAATGTTGTCTTAACAGGGCCTACAACTATAACATTTTGATGCTTTGGTTGGAGAGATGCTGTATTGACTGTCCTTATTATTGTTGAAGGGGGTATGATTGAGGTGGCCAATGTCATTCTCCTCTGTCGTGTCATTCTCTGACTTAGGGAGATAGTTGGTTTCAATACTTTTATCTATTTATTACCTTTGGTCGTTGGTTTTTTCCTCAACTGCGGGTTTTTTTATCCTTATTACGGAAGGAAAAGGTCGGGCAATGATAAGTTCGGTGGGTTCAGTAACTAATCTCTCATAATAATTCTTTCACCAGTTATAGAAAGTGAGCATTTGACGAGGACAACTAGGGAAGAGCGAAGGTTGGAAAATAAAATCTATGATCTCAAAATTGTTTTGGAGAATTTGGAAAGTGTTGAGCAAGTCCACCAACAAACAATGGCTCGGAGGTTGATTACAAGTTTAATTGGTGAATGGGTAAGGAATGCATTAAGCTAGAATGAATTGGTGAGTAAGAAGATTGGGATAGTACTGGTTGACCTGAACTTTAGCATTGACACCTATCTCCATAGTGCCGCCATAAGGGAGATATTTACAGATGAGATAACTCTCCGAAGCATTGTCTCTAAGCTTTGCCATCTTAACATTAGTTGTCTCATATTCCTCTATGAACCAATTTAGACCGAACTCTTTATTTTTGAAAGGATTAAAAGAGTGGTTGGGTTTATTTGGGTTGAGAGAGAAAAAGAAGTTCATGTAACATATAAATGAATGAGTGGATTTAGGATAAATGATGTTACACTAGTTAAAAGAAGTATAAGAATTAAAGGAATAAGATCTATAAAAGTGTAGTGGAAATTCCAAAAAGCCATATTTGAAGAAGCCATAGAGGCCCTCCACTGTGGTAAAAACTTTGGTGTTGCTTCATACATGCCGCAATATAGATGGTTGAGCACAAACGAAGTAAGAGCTAGTTGTCATCCATGATCTAACACCTCAACCAAATGAACATATTCTTTTATGATCTGCACAACATTCATGCAGAGTAAGTAATGACAAATCCACATCAATAGAAATGTTGTGTGCTCCTGATCGTCAGCAAATGCATGAGATTTACGCTGAATTTGCATAAAATTAGAACATGCTTTACCACTTCTATCTGAAAGGATGAAGTAGTGCTCGTCATCCTAGGCGAAGCTAGGATAACTAGATTAGTGGAAGAGTGACATCATATATATCCATGACTGTTGGACTCATGGGACTGCATCCGAAGTGGAAGGTGTTGGTCGATCGGCTGCAGCAAGAAGGGAAGTGTTTGTTGCATATTCATGTATAGAAAGATTGATGCATTTGTACATGCTAGCCTGTTTCCATGTATCACCATGTTGTTTGGATACACGGTCATACCATTTCGACCATCCTCTTATAGGTTTTGGCCAGGATCTTAAGGCTTTGAAGGTGTTCACAGGGTCTGGAAGGTGATCAGATTAAATATGAAGTTTTCACTTGGGCAACCTCGAAAGAATTATTCAATCGACTGAATCTACTCGTGGGTAACCCCGAGATGGAAAACTGGTTCGAGCGTAAGATATGCCTTATCTTTGTCAATAGGGGTAGTGAAAACGATGTCATTCATGATCCCAGAAGAAAATGTCACGCCCCAAACTCGAAAACGGGCTCATAAAATTCCCGATCACGAAATCTGGCACTGACAACCTCCGTAATACCCCATTCTCGGCTCGTAGCATCCATATATCAGGTTCCGATCCTGGGACCTTACAAGGAGGATTTTCAATGAGAATTTAATTCGTAATAAGCATAACTATAAGCATAACCCACGGATAATAACCAGAACTCCATCACAAAATCCACTATGTTCAAAACTTGAGTACAATGTGCAGAAAGGGAAATACAATGATAATAATAATAATAAAACTTGTAACGTCTTGAAAAAATCTGTACAAAGACCCGAGTACCACCTTAGGCAGAAATCACTAAGGATCGAATTCTTTAGAAATTAGATGAAAATTAATTAAGTACTAAACTGAATTAACCGGTGAATTAGCTCAAATCAGTTTCTATACGAACTGCAAGACCCAAAACTAGTAGAATAACTAACGCTACATTACCTAGAAACATAGGATCAATCTCAAAACCCATTTGCTCTCGGGAGCATCTTGAAACTCCATATCGGACCTAGACTGCGTGTCAAAAGTCTGATTAATGCTAAAATATACAGTTATGATCACCTTACTGGGCTTGACGACCATCTCGTCCTAATAGTATCCAGAAGTGCACAACTTGAGCCCGGAGCGAAGTGTATGAGAAATGTGAATATCTTTAGAAAATGAACTCGAAATTAAGTGAATTAGGCCGTTCACATGTAGGCCAAATTTAAGGGTTCAGACCGTCAGATTCTAACCCAACTAAACCCTTGGATAAGGAAATTTTTTTAACACATGTCAATGTACTTGTGGCCCTGATTGAGTAACGATGACTGTTGAATTAAAACAAATCCTCCTCGGTCGATCCACTAATCTGATCGGACCAAAATCTTAACTTGACCTAGATCTGATGCCAGGGAACTTTCTTCAAACCATATGCAGAAAATGGGCCTCCAGATGAGCTCCATTAGCCCGAAACAGCTACCCTTTGGCTATATCCTAAGTATACAATGGCCCTGGGGCCATTTTCATCAGTTTTGGGCCTATATAAGGGACTTAACCCACCCCTCTCTCATTCCATACGAAACGTCAAACCCTAGGAGAGAAAAGAGAAGGACAAAGTGAGGAGAAGTGAGAGAGAGTTGTGGTTTATCGTCGGGATTCGATCCCGCCACTCCACGTGCTGAATCGCCTGTCACTACACCGGTGATTCTGATTTCGTTGTCCGGTACGAAATCCTAATCCTAACCTATTTTTGGTATCCAGATAGAGTAAATGGTGAAATAGCTAACCTATTTCATGCCATAGGTTGTCATTATGCCGTAGACGAAGACTTAGTGTTCGAACTGAGTTCGATACGAGTTTACCGGTGAAAGGTGTGGAATATAAATGTTTAAGTTATGGTTTTCAAGGCTTTTAATGTCAGTTAATGATTTATGACTGACTTGATTGCTATCACATATGCTTAGATATGATGTTTCTACGAATTACACGTATATATATAAACTATGTGGAAAATAATGCATTTCATGTGTTTGTTGAAATGTTTGTATGAATATGGAATTATGATTTGACCTTGTTATGACTGATGTTTGAGGATACATGATTGTTGTAAGTGTGGCAACTCCCTTATGAAGGGATTTGTTATAATACCTATTATAACTAATTTATTACATGTATGTGATATCTGTAGTTTAAGTGTTTGATAAAATGCCTGAATGAGAAATGCTTGTTGAAATATTTTTAATGAGGGTGTTGAGATAGGATTCTTAATCCCCTTATCTATAGTTACCGTTTCCTTTAGGTAACCTATCTTACTACTATGTGATTTATGGATGAAATGTCTGTGTATAATAACATGTGCACTATGTGTTTATTGAAATGTTTAAAATGAGATTTATATTTAGATTGGTTATCACATGCTGTCTTTGACTATCACATGTGAATTCTATTGTTTTGGAGTGTGATTAGGGCTACGATGTAGTCCAGGCAATCGGTAACGACTTCCGATCGAGTGGTTGAATCAGTTTAGCCACCATAGACACGTTCGATGAGTCCAAGTTGTATGACGATTATCATCAGTGGTTAGGCCACAAGGAGTGCGTATGAGCTCCCTGTCGATTAATTCAATGTGCGCTCGTGCTAGTCGAGCTTGTCAAGTAACCTGATTGACCTAATGTATGTTCACCATGTATGGACGTTACTGCTTGAATCTAAGGTACCAACTTACTAGTGAAAAGCCCGTTTAACCTTGGTACGTCGATCCGCTAAGGCTCATGAGCCGGGCATGGTGGTATGGGACACCATGGTGGAGCTGTCAGCCTACGCTGGGGTGACGAGCCTCCCGCAGTGTCCAGTGAGCAAACCAAACTCGTGAGCTAAATACGGTGGTATGGGACACTGTATTCGAGCTGTCGGCCTACGATTAGGTGACGAGCCTCTCGTAGTGACCTCAAGTATACACTAGGACTACACTAAGGTGACGAGCCTTTTCATAGTGACTTCGAGTATAAACAAGGCATACGCTAATGGTGACGAGCCTCTCCGTAGCGACCTAGAACTGCTATCGTATGAGATTAACTAGGATTGACAACCCTATATGGATCATTGTTTGGGTCAATGATATAAAGAGAGGTGCCTTAGCTTCCCAACCTACTGTATAAATAAGACTAATTAAGAACTTGGCTAACATGATCACACACCGCACTGCATGTGCCTTTGGCGTAGGAGTTGAGCACAGTGGAAGGGGTGCATGCCGCAATCGTGAGATGATGTCACAGAGGGAGTGTAGGCGAGGGCATGCATCATTAACACATATCATCCTTGCATTAACCAGAGTACCTAGGAATGGTTGTTGTATTGCTATATTGTTACTACTTGACAGAATTGATAACATGTTAACATTTTCTTTATAGCTCCACTGAGTTAATCACTCACTCCCACTCTGGGACGGTATTTTAAAACACCAACCAGACTCTGTTGTATTTGTAGATGATAACGATGCTGACGAAGCAGAACCTGACTTTTATGATAATAAGGAGGAGTTCTCACAAACGCACCGGTCATGTTCATAGACCTGATGAACTGGATGTTTCGGTCGTATCTATTCTGATTCGTCATCGTGTTTATAGATGACATCCTGATATACTCCAAGAGTCAGGAAGATCACGAGGAGCACCTCCGTGCAGTCTTCGATACGCTCAGAAAGAACTAGTTATTTGCGCAGTACAAGAAGTGCGACTTCTGGAAGGAAGAAGTGAAGTTCTTGAGATATATGGTGTCCAAGGAAGGGATAGCGGTGGACCTTGCTAAGGTGACCACAGTTCAGGACTGGGAGCAGCCCGGTTCGGTTATAGAAGTGAGAAGTTTTCTAGGACTTGCTGGCTATTACCATTGATTCATTAGGGACTTTTCCAAGATAACCAGGCCATTGTCTCAGCTGACTTGGAAGGATCTCAAGTTTGCATGGAATAAGAAGGCAGAAGCAGCTTTTCAGGAACTGAAGGACAAGTTGACGTCCGCCCCTATGCTAGTATTGCAAGAGCAAGGGGTCAAGTATAAGATATACACTGACGTGTCTCGTGTTGGTTTGGGTTGTGTTCTGATGCAGAAGGATAAGGTTATTGCTTACGCATCATGACAGTTAATGAAACACGAGGAAAAATACCCTACGGACGACCTAGAGTTGGCAGCCATCATCTTTGCATTGAAGCTCTGGAGACATTACCTCTATGGAGAGGAGTTCGAGCACTTTTGCAACCACAAGAGCCTCAAATACATATTCACGCAGAGAGACTTGAATATGAGGCAGCGAAGGTCGATGGAAACCTTGAAGGACTTCAAGTTCGAGGTCTCCTACCACGCTGGGAAGGCCAACCTTATGGCAAATGCATTGAGCCGCAAGAAGACTATAGCATTTACGGCTCCGCTGATGATAGCAGAATGGGATATGGTAGAGTTCATGCGAGACTTTGAGTAGAGGCTTACAGTAGAGGAGCCATTCGAGAGAATCGCACATGTTCGTGTTCAGTCACTTATCAATGACCGAATCATTGCAGCTCAGAAGGAAGATGAAGGGTTGGCAAAGCTGAGAAAGTGAGTTAGTGACGATGAAGACTCGGAATGAAGAGTTGTATAGATGAGGGTTTACGTTATCGTGGCCGCCTATGCGTGCCAAATCTTCATGACTTAAGAAGGAAAGTACTCGAAGCTGCTCATAATTCGAGGATGGAGATGCATTCTGGCAGTACGAAGATGTATCGAGACATGAAGCGCTTATACTAGTGGGACAACATGAAGGCCCACATAGTAGATTATGTGTCCCATTGTCTCATATGCTAGCAGGTCAAGGCCGAACACCGCCGACCTCCTGGACTGCTTCAGCCCATGCCCATAGCAGAATGGAAATGGGATTTCATTTTTATGGATTTTATCTCAGGACTACCAAAGACAAGGAAGGGACATGACTTCATATTAGTGATTGTGGACCGGTTGATGAAATCGAGTCAACTCAGCAGACGATTTAGTCAGGTTATACATCAAGGAGATAGTACATCTGCATGGAGTTCCTATGGAGATCATGTTGAACCGAGACACGCGATTCACATCTATCTTTTGGACTCGTATCCAGGAAGCAATGGGTATGAAACTGAAGTTCAGTACCGTGTTTCACCCATAGACTGATGGACAGACGGAACGGGTAAATTAGGTGTTGAAAGATATGTTGCAAGCTTGTGTGCTTGATTTCAAGGACAGTTGGGATGATTGTCTTCCTTATGCTGAGTTCGCCTATAACAACAGTTTTCAGGCGAGTATTGGTATGCCCCCTATGAGGCACTGTACGGGTGTCCGTGTAGAGCACCGCATTGCTGCAGAGGTTGGCGAGAGAAGTTTGATTAGCCCCGAGTAGTACAGGTGACCTCATAGAAGATCGACATTATCAGGCGTCGACTTCTTGCTGCACAGAGCACGCAGAAGAGCTATGCCGATACGAGGCGGCAACCGCTAGAGTTCGAGGTTGGGGACCATGTGTTTCTCAAGATTTTCCCCATGAAGGGAGTCCTTCGGTTTGGCAAGAAGGGGAAGATCATGCCAAGATTCATTAGCCTATTCCAGATATTAGATCGAGTGGGTGTGGTAGTGTACTGCCATGCTTTTCCCACACCACTCGTAGGCGTGCACAACGTATTTCACATATCAATGCTGAAGAAATACGTTCCTGACCCTTCCCACATTATCAAATGGGAACAGGTATAGTTAAGTGAGAATGCTACTTATATACTGCGACCGACGTGTATCCTAGACAGGAAGGAACAAGTGCTGCGCAGTAAGGTTATCCAGCTTGTGAAGGTACTATGGACGCACCACACTGAGGAAGAGGATACTTGGGAAATAGAAGTCGAGGTCCGAAAGAACTACCCTCAGATTCTTGAGGAGTACGAAAAGGTACTAATTTTGAGAATGACATTTTTCTTTAAGGGGGGTAGATTATAACGTCTCGAAAAAAGTCGTACAAAGACCCGAATACCACCTCAGGCAGAAATCGCTAAGGATCGAATTCTTTAAAAATTAAACGAAAATTAATTAAGTACTAAACTAAATTAACCAACGAATTAGCTCGAATCGCTTTCTATACAAACTACAAGACCCAAAACTATTAGAATCACTAATGCTACATTACTTGAAAACATAGGATCAATCTCAAAACCAAGTTACTCTCAAGAGCATCTTGAAACTCCGTATCAGACCTAGACCGCACGTTGAAAGTCCGATTAATGCAAAACTATTCGGTTATGATCGCCTTACTGGGCTTTACGACCATCTCAGAAATCAAGCCCTAATAGTATCTAGAAACGCATAACTTGAGCCTGGAGCGAAGTGTGTGAGAAACGTGAATATCTTTAGAAAATGAACTCAAACTTAAGTGAATTAGGCTGTTCACTTGTAGGCCAAATTTAAGGGTTCAGACCATCAGATTCTGACCCAACTACACCCTCGGATAAGGAAAAATTTTCAACATATGTCAGTGTACTTGTGACCCTGATCGAGTAACGATGACCGTTGAATTGAAACAGGTCCTCTGCGGTCGATCCACTGATCTGATTGGACCAAAATCTTAACCAGACCTAGATCTGACGTCAGGAAACTTTCTCCAGACCATATGCATGAAATGGGCCTCCAGATGAGCTCCATTGGCCCAAAACAGCCACCCTTTGGCTATATCCTAAGTATACCATGGCCCTGGGGCCATTTTCATCAGTTTTGGGCCAATCTAAGGGCCTTAACCCACTCCTCTCTCATTCCATACGAAATTTCAAACCCTAGGAGAGATAATTGAGAAAAGAGAAGGAGAAAGTGAGAAGAAGTGAAAGAGAGTTGTGGTTTGTCGCCAGGATTCGATCCCTCCACTCCACCTGCTGAATCGCCTCTCCTGTGTCACTACACCAGTGATTCTGATTCCATTGTTGGGTAAGAAATCCTAACCCTAACATGTTTTAGGTATCTAGATAAAGTAAATGGTTAAATAGCTAACTTATTTCATGCTATAGGTTGTCGTTGTGCTGTAGATGAAGACTTAGTGTTCGAACTGAGTTCGATACGAGTTTACCGGCGAAAGGTGTGGACTATAAACATTTAGGTTATGGTTTTCAAGGCTTTCAATGTTAGTTAATAATTTATGACTAACTTAATTGCTATCACATATGCTTAGATACGATGTTTCCACGTATTACACATATATATAAACTATGTGGAAAATAATGCATTCCATGTGTTTGTTGAAATGTTTGTATGAATATGGAATTCTGATTTGAGCTTGTTATGATTGATGTTTGAGGATACATGATTGTGGTACGTGTGGCAACTCCCTTATGAAGGGATTTGCTATAATACCTGTTATAACTAATTTATTACATGTATGCGATATGTGTAGTCTAAATGTTTGATAAAATGCCTGAATGAGAAAATGCTTATTGAAATGTTTTTAATGAGGGTGTTGATATAGGATTCTCAATCCCCTTATCTATAGTTACCGTTTTCTTTAGGTAACCCATCTTACTACTACGTGATTTATGGATGAAATGCCTATGTATAATAACATGTGCATTATGTGTTTATTGAAATGCTTAAAATGAGATTTATATTTAGATTGGTTGTCACATGTTGTATTTGACTATCACATGTGAATACTATTGTTTTGGAGTGTTATTGGGGCTACGATGTAGTCCAAGCAATCGGTAACGACTTTTGATCGAGTGGCTGAATCAGTTTAGCCACCACGGACACATTAGATGAGTCCAAGTCGTATGGTGATTGTCGATAATGGTTAGGCCACAAGGAGTGCGTATGAGCTCCCTGTCGATTAATTCAACATGCGCTCGTACTAGTCGAGTTTGTCAAGTAACCCGATTGACCTAATGTATGTTCACCATGTATGGACGCTACTGCTTGAATCTAAGGTACCAACTTATCAGTGAAAAGCCTGTTTAACCTTGGTACCTCAATTCGCTAAGACTTATGAGTCGTGTATGGTGGTATGGGACACCGTGGTTGAGTTGTCGGCCTACGTTGGGGCGACGAGCCTCCCCGTAGTGTCTAGTGAGCAAACCAAACTCGTGAGCCGAATATGGTGGTTTAGGACACTGTATTTGAGCTATCGACCTACGATTAGGTGATGAGCCTCTCATAGTGACCTCGAGTATACACTAAGACTAAGCTAAGGTAATGAGCCTTTCTGTAGTGACTTTGGATATAAACTAGGCCTGCGCTGAGGGTGACAAGCCTCTCCTTAGCGACATAGAACTGCTATCGTATAAGATTAACTAGGATTGACAACCCTAGATGGATCATTAGTTGGGTCAATGATATAAAGGGAAGTGCCTTAGCTTCCCAACCTACTATATGAATAAAACTAATTAAGAACTTGGCTAACACGATCATGCACCGCATTGCATGTACCTTTGACGTATGAGTTGAACACAGTGGAAGGGGTGCATACCGCAATCGTGAGATGATGTCGCAGAGGGAGTGTAGGCGAGGGCATGCATTATTAACACATATCATCCTTGCATTAACCAAAGTACCTAGGAATGGTTGTTGTATTGCTTTATCATCACTGCTTGACTGAATTGATAACAAGTTAACCTTTGCTTTATAGCTCCACTGAGTTGATCACTCACTCCCACTCTCACATGGTGTTTTAAAACACCAACCAGACTCTGTTGTAGTTGCAGATGATGGCAATGCTGACGAAGCGGAGCCTAACTTTTATGATGATGAGAAAGAGTTCTCCTATATGCAACTCTCGTGCGGGTTTATGTAGACCTAGATTTGCGCCATCGGGGCTACAGGGATATAGACTAGATGATATTACACTTGATCATTTTGGTATAGTACATGTAACTATTTGACCTGGGGACTTTCAATCACTTATATGCTTATATGTACTTATCATAGTCTTCTGCTTGCGTAATTTAACTATCTCTGGCGTATCATATGTTGATTTGGTATAATCTCACTCATATTTAATGCACTAATACGGACAACATTTAATCATCATTATATATGTTGCATAAGTGATGTGTTAGAACTCGGGAGTTGGGCTTCTGCTCGACCCCCGATTTTCAGTGTGTTGCAAGTTAGTATCAGAGCATAATTTGGATTAAAATAGGCTTGGGTTATGGACACATGGTGCACACTGACGTACTTTGATCTAGGAGGGAGCGAAAAAATGTAAAAATGATTCTAGAATCCCCAGTCTCGCCAGACGGTGATTATACGACCGTTGAAGCGAAACTAATTGTAGAAACGGGACCCGTGTGCATCTGTGATCATGCAAGGTGATCCCAATCCTTTTTCAGACTGTCAATTGATGGGTTTAGATGAGGATTCAGCCTATTCCACACTTAAACAACCCAAAAACGTGAATATATGTAAGATGGAACCTGAAAATGCCTTAAACGGACTAAAGGGCCTAAACGGTGCAAATCGGGGGGATCTAAAGTGGACCCCGCACACATATGGCACCCCAGGGGGGATAGTATCACCCCTAGGGTAAGCCCTCGCCCCCTGGTCTAGCGACCGACCATGGCATTGCCAGATCGGCGAGGCCTCGCCGATCAGGTTAGCCAGGCCTGTCGGGCCGCGCCATGCCAGTCGAGCCAGCACGTATACACGGCTATGGGCCGCATGAAATCGTGTGGGATCCCTTTTATTCACCCCATTTGCTTCATTTCCTCCCCTTACAACACTCCAAGCTTTCCAAATCTCTCAAAAATCTTCATTTTTCTACCTGGCCCCAAGTATACACGGCTATGGGCCCCACTAGTGAGCGTAAGAAACCTCACTATCTGCCTAGCCAATAATCTGCCAATACCTATCCGGCATGTCGATAACGAACCTATTTATGAGCTCGTCAGACTCAGCCTAACAGTTGGCCCCTACCCTCAGGCGGGTAAGGCAACACCTCCATCCAACCGACCAGGACATAGTGGGAGACGCGGCCTCTTGAAATTCGGCCCTTGTGCGCTCATGTATCCACTTGGTCTTGACGTTGAAGTCATCTTCTAGTACCATCGGGGTTAAGGATTTTCACCCAGGGACATATATGGCGCCCCGATGCTAGTAATAATATTTTTTGTGTCCAATCTTGTCATCCACGATGTGCTTGCGGAGGCTATGGCCCTGATGTTACTAGGGCGTACAAAAATCATATCACATAAATATAAGATGCATGAATCATACTATCTAGTCATGCAGCAATCCTACGCATACCGCGCGCTCATGTGGGCAACTCCTCCTATCAGGGAATCCCATAATAATCTGGCCAATGGCATGTGCTATAATCAATCACTCCTCATATCAAGCATACATATGATGTGTATGGGCATAGACCATGAAACTATACTAAGCATGTTATATGATGATGATGTACTCTCCTTATATCAAGGATGGGCCTAGATAGCCTACTCATATCAAGAATGGGCCTAACGATCGTGGGGGCCCAACGGTTTGGGTTAGCCCACTAAGGGGAGGTGAGAACGGGCCTAACAATGGGCCCTAGGGAGAGTTACAATGCAGAAATTTAAACATCATTGCTCTTACAATGTGGACATCAAACCATCATTACTCCCAAACATGACCATCATAAACATCAATACATACATCATGGTGGAATCACACATCATATCGGTCCTTGTATACATCATTTTGGGCCTCACACAAGGGCCTCACATACATAGCATTGGGCCTCACTCATGGGTCTCACATGCATCACATTGGGCCTCATATACATCACATTAGGCCACATCCCATGGGCCTCAAATATATCACAATGGACCACGTCTCATGGGCCTCAAATACATCACAATGGGCCACATCCATGTGCCTCTCATACATAACATCGAGCCTCACTCATGGGACTCATATACATCATAATGGGCCGTGCCATCTGGGCTTCAAATACATCATAATGGGCCTCACAACAGGTGGGCCATATCACATCAAAGTGGGCCTGCTGGGCCGTTGGCCCGGTTGGGCTAGACGGTGTGGATAATATACATCACGGTGGGGATGTCCACTGGATGGTGTGGAACAAACATACACCGTGGTAGGTCCCATGACCTATAGATAAAATGCATAGACGTGGGACCACACGTTTGGATCAAGCTATTATTTGTATTTACCTCGTCTAGGCCCCACCATCTGGATGGTTTGGATAAAACACGTCCATCAGGTGGGGTCCAAGTAGATGGACGGGTGGAAGAACACATACATCATGGGGTCCACAGAGTTTGCTGATGTCAAATAGAAGCTATGTGGCTGCATGGGACCCACCATCTAGATAGACGATTTAGAAATAACACATGACACGGTGGGTCCCACAGAACTTGCTAATGTCAATCCAGAAGCTATAGCTGCTTGTGGTCCTCATAGATGGATGATGGGATATGACACATACCTCATGATCAGTCCACAGATGGACGATTTGGATACAACAGGTAGATCACGGTGAAGTCCCACAATGAAACGGCTTGGATAAAACCCATACCTCATGGTGGGGTCCACATGTGTGGCCCACCAGCAAAATGGATGGACGATATGGATTAGAATACATGCATGGAGGTGGGTCCCACCCATCCAGAATGTTGGACGGTGTGGATAAGACCCATACATCACGGCTGGCCCCACAGCACCATCCAGAGATGGACAGTTTGGGCAAAAGACATACGTCAAGGTGGTGCCACGTGGTGGCCCACCTGACCAAGCTGATATTTTTTTTCCTTCATCCATGCTCGTCCAGGAGGGACGACCAGGATATACAATGCATACATGGTAGTGGGTCTCATGTGTGGCCCACCAATAGTTTTGAAGCAAGAAGATATGTGTATTTTCCCTTCATCAGGGTCTGTCCAAACGGGCAGCAAGGGTGGGCCTCGGTTGGACTGCGGGGATGGCCCACTAGATGGATGGTCCGGATATATCGTACATCAAGGTGGCCCACAACAAGGAAAGGAGAGAGAGAGAGAGAGAGAGAGAGAGAGAGAGAGAGAGAGAGCATGTAATGGAGGGACCCTGGCACTATAGGCCCTTCCTTCCATGCATTACAAAACATACATCAAGTGGGTCCCATTATATGTGGCCCAATAATCAAAATCAACAGTGGAGATCCCTTTCCACCATAAAATGCAAGGTCTAGAAGACCATTCTCAATGGTAATATAAACATCATGATGGGGTCCATAGAGAATGGCCCTATCATGGGATGATCTTATAAATCATGGTGGGTCATCGGCCACACCTAGGTTCCAAAGTGAGATCCATACCATTGATCGGTAGGCCCCACTTGCCACATCATCAAAATACAATCTAATCCTATAAAAACACCCAACGATTGTCTTCTTCTTTAGCTCCTTAGAATCCTTGGCTCCTAAGCTCTCTCTTTAAGGGTTGATGATGAAGATTGAAGGGTTGGATGGTGAGATGTGGGGGTATGAAGTGGGCCTTGATCTTTTCTCTCCTTAGAGCGTTTCTCTCATAGAAGCTTGGGAAATGGTGGAGAGAATGAGAGAGGAGAGGGTGTTGTAAAGATGGGATGAGAGGGATGGATGTTGTAAAAAGAATGACATGGAGTGTATGGGCTTGGTTGAATTTTGGATGAGAGAGGGATGGGTGGAGAGAGAGAGAGAGAGAGAGAGAGAGAGAGAGTTGACTTTGGGGATGACTTGTGTAAGAGAGGGATGTGTTATGTACTTGACTTGTGATTGATTGATTGATGTCATGGGTTGTAGAGATTCTCTTGGAATTTGCAACACGTGGCATTTTCCTCGAAATAAATTTGGGCCCACAACTCCTGGCCTGGGTATCGCATCGGCGAGCTAGACACAGCGTTGGAATTGTGGCGACGGCGTGATCGCTAGGGTACAAGTTTTGAGTTGAGTCAACTCAGATATATGGGATACAACTTAGGGTCATGCGCAAACGCTAATTACAGGTCACAAGTTGTTGGAGTTTGACGGGGAGGATCGCGAAAGTCTAAGGAACGGTACAAACTAGGATACGGGCCTTACAACTCTCCCTTCTAATAAAAATTTTATCCTCGAAATTTACACTATCGCACAATTAGACATAACTCATGAGGAAAGAGGAAACATAGTATCATCATATAAAGTCAGAGACAGCATATAAGATAGAACATATAATCAATCATCAAAGAGATGGGGATAATGCTCTTGAATCTCGACCAAAGGAATGGTGATCCTCATCAACAGAATGGTGATCCTATTGCACCTTCACCAAAGGAATCACCTTAGTACGGAGGACCTGCTCCTTACGATCAAGGATGCGAATCAGCTGTTTAATGTAAGAAGCATCTTCACGGACCTCTAACGGCTTTTAATTGATAACAGGAACGATGTCTGACCCACACTTCCTCAACATAGGGACACGAAAAATGTTGTGGACACCAGACAACTGAGATGGCAAGGCAAGCAAATAGGTCACGACGCCAACATGCCCAGTGATCTCGAAAGGTTCTATAAATCTCAGGGAAAGCTTACCCTTTGCTCCAAAATGAACTACACCCTTCATGAGTGAGACCTTGAGATACACATGGTCCCCAACAGAAAACTCCAAGGGACGACGCCGACGATCAGCAAAACTCTTCTACCGGCTCTGAGCTATGCGCATCCTCTACCTAATGATATCGAAGGCCTTTGATGTCTGCTAAACAAGCTCAGGACCTAGGAGATGCTGCTCCCCAACCTCGGTCCAACAACTCGGTGATCTGCACGGTCTGCCATAAAGTACCTCAAAAGGAGTCATGTCAATGGTCACCTGATAGTTGTTGTTGTATGCGAACTTAGCCAATTGCAGATGCTCATCCTAGCTACCCCCGAAGTCAATCACGTAAGCCTGAAGCATATCCTCAAGGATCTGGTTAACCCTCTCGGTCTGCCCATCGGTCTACGGATGATATGCTAAGCTGCAAAACAGACCCCCATCACTCTCTGAAAGCTCCTCCAAAACTGAGACGTGAACCTCAGGTCTTAGTCAGAAATGATCGAAATTGGGATATCATGCAGGCTCACAATCTCCTCAATGAATAACTTAGCAAGCCGCTCTAAAGGCCGGATCGCACGAATTACAAGAAAGTGTGCTGACTTCATCAAATGATTGATGACAACCCAAATGACGTCGTGACCGCGTTAAGTCCTCAGCAAGCCCATAATAAAATCTGTCAACATATGCTCCCACTTCCACGTTAGGACACTCAACAACTGCAATGGAACAGGGGGTCTCTGATTATCGGCCTTGACACGCTGGCATGTGTTACACTCGGCCATAAAACTAGCTATCTAGCACTTCATCCCCACCCAAAAATACTATTGCCTCATATCACGATACATCTTCGTAGAGCCAGGGTAGATAGAAAACCGCAATCGATGTGCCTCGGTCATAATATCTCTTCACAACTCTGGAATATCCGGGACATAATCAGCCTCTGAAGTGAAGTCTACCATCAGAACTAATCTGTCAATCTGACTGACTTTCAGATGTCGTCTCTTCTCTATAACTCCGCAATGACTTATTTGTCCGTTGAGCCTCGATCACCATTACGACAAGAGAGGGTTGAATCGACGGGCTCTATAATTGCACGATAGAAGACTGCAGACCGATCTCGAAGTCATATGCTACCACATCCTCAAGCATCTTTCACTCCTAAATCATCATATATGCCACCAAGCCCCATGGCTGACGGCTGAGGGCATCTACCACTACGTTTGCCTTGCCTGGGTGGTACTGGAGATCAAAATCATAGTCCTTCAGGAGCTCCATCCAACGTCTCTGCCTCATGTTTAACTCAGACTAAGAGAATAGATTCTTTAAGCTCTTGTGGTTGAAGAAGAGCTCGAACCTACCCTATATAAATAGTGTGTCCACACTTTCAATGCGAAGACGACTGCTGCCAGTTCCAAATCATGCGTGGGGTAGTTCAGCTCATGGACCTTGAGTTGGCAAGACGTGAAGGCTACTAGTTTCTTGTGCTGCATCAGGACAGCACTTAAACCAATATGTGAGGCATCAGTGAAAACCATGAACCCATCACTCCCAGAGGGAAGAGTGAGGGCAAGTGCGGACATCAGACGGTCCTTCAGCTCTATGAATGCCTACTCACATGTGTCACTCCATACAAACTCTACGCCCTTCGGGTCAACTTGATCAGTGGTGCTGTGATACGAGAGAATCCCTCAGTAAAGCATCGATAATATCTCGCCAAACTAAGAAAACTGCAGATCTCGGACACGTTCATGGGCTAACCCCACTGACACACTACATCTATCTTTGAGGGGTCCATGCAATACCCTCCCTCGTCACCACGTGACTAAGGAACTTCACCTTCTCTTTCCAGAACTCACACTTCTCCAGCTTCACATAGAACTGATGTCCGCGGAGGGTCTACAAGGTAATCTCCAGATGCTGCACATGCTTCTCACGGGTCCTCGAATATATCAGAATGTCGTCAATGAAGAGCATAACAAACTGATCAATATAAGGACAGAAGACCTCATTCATTAACTGCATGAAGACCACAGGCGCATTGGTCAGTTTGAAGAACATGACCTGTAATTCAAAGTGACCATAGTGCGTCCTGAAAGCCATCTTCGGGATGTCCTCCTCTCGGACTCGAATCTGATAGTAACCGAAATGTAGGTCAATCTTCGAAAAGAACTATGTACCCTGCAGCTGATCAAATAAATCATATATCCTTGGGAGCAGATACTTGTTCTTGATTGTGACTCGGTTAAGTTCATGATAATCCATGCAGAGCCTCAACGAGTCATCCTTCTTCCTGATAAAGAGTACCAGTGCTCCCCATGATGAACCGCTCGAACGAATGAATCTCAACTCACGCAACTCATCCAACTGCTGCTGCAGCGCTCGTAACTCCATCAGTGCCATACGATATGGGGCCTTTGAGATAGGCACGGTACCAGGCACAAGATCAATTTGGAACTCAATATGCCGGTGCGGCGGCAACCCCGGAATCTCGTGGAATATGTCGAGGAAATCACAAACAACTGGCAACTGATCAATGCTCACTGCTATAACCTCCTCTACCGCACATGACATTAAATAAGACAGCGGCTCTCCTCTGGGCTATGCTGCAAACTGGAACTGAGGCAAGCTGGGCATACAAAACATGACCGTCCTTGCGAAGCAGTCTAATATGGCGTGATACTCGGCAAACCAATCCATGTCCAAGATGACATCAAATTTGGACATCAGCAACACGAACAGATTATCAGGCAAAAAGATATCACCAACCAAAATGGGGTAAGACGAGCAAAATCAACCTAACACTGTAGTCTTCCCTAAGGGCGTCGATATAGTCAACCCCTCGCGAATAGACTCTATCGACAATCCAGTCGATCGATAGAAATCCTCGACCACAAAGGAATGTGATGCACCAGAATCAAACAATACATGTGCAATGCATGCAAAAATAGGGAGGGTACTCTCGACAACTCTTGATGACTGAGGGTCCTGCTGGCGGTGTAGAACCTAGCTTAAGCTGGGTGGGGAGGTGCTTGTCCCCTCTAAGGTTGTTGCTGCTGCTGCTGTGGCGTCCTATACCGCTGTCTCTGCTGCGGTTGGGGCCTCTGCGGCAAAGGTGGCTATGGTCGATGTTGCTGATGTGGAGGTTGTTGAGGTACTCTCGGTTGCTGCTGTTGCTGGGGGAGGGGGCACTCATTCCTATAGTGCCCTATCCCACCACATCCAAAACAGGTCCCTGTGAATTGCTGTGGAAGTGGTGTTGGAGGTGATACTGGTGCTCTGGTGGCTAGGCGACCCCTGTGCCTCTGTGGCCATCACTACTGCTGGGAGCTACTGGAGGGGGCCTGCCTCTTCTGGTCATTCCTCTAATCTTGATTACTCTGCGTGCCGGCCCACTTAGCCTCATAGATCTGGGCCCTCCGTACTACCTCCTCGAAAGTTGGGAGCTCATGCCCAACAACGTGGCCTTGGAGATTGTAACACAAGTCGTTCTTAAAACGGCGGGCCTTCTGGCCCTCATTATCTACCAAGTACGGCACAAATATGAACAGCACTATAAAATGAGCCGCATACTGAGCCACTATCATATCCCCCTGCACCAGAGTCTCGAACTCTAGTGCACACTATCGTCAAATGTGGTCAAGAAAATAATGCTGGTCAAATCGGTTTATGAAATCCTCCCATGTCCAGACGAAATCAGGCCCTACAACACGGGTAATGGAGGTCCATTAGTGTTCAGCCTCACCCTGGAGAAGAAATACAGCTAACCGGACCCGTTGCCAAGTCGTACATCCCATCGTATCAAAAATCTTCTCCACCTAGAAGCGCCATCTCTCTGCTGCTATTGGGGTTGGGTGGCCGTGGAAACCTGGGGGATTGAGCTGACAAAAGTCTCGAAGAAGGATACTCGCATGCTCCTGCTCTGCCTGGGCTGGCGTAACAGTGGGGTGCCTACCCTACCCCTAGAGGGCGGCTGTCACATCCTGCAACATTTGTTGTAGCTGGGCGGCACTCACAGGTATGGTTGGATCCGCACCAGTCTCAGGTAGAGGAGCGGCATTCTCAGGTTGGGGAGCAGGGATCTCTGTGGTGGAGTGGAACTCGTAAGTGGTAGAGCGGGAGTCGCTTTGGTCACTCTCGTAGGCGGCATGTCCTATAGGAAAGTACAAAGGCACCTATCAACATTGAGAACTCTTGAAGGCACGTACGTTAAGGGTCTATAAAAGAAAATCGCTAAGTTATTTGAACTCAGGACCTAATTATTCTAAGTTCGTAACAGACATGTGATATTTTTCTTAGTTATCCCCAAGCTATACTCAAATACCAACCTTTGTCATGCCCCAAAATCGAAAACCAGGCTCACAAAATTTCTGATCGTGGAATCTTGCGCCGACAACCTCCGTAGTACCCCATTCTCAGCTCCTAGCACCCATATACCAGGTTTCGATCCTGAGACCCTACAAGGATTCACAATAAGAATTTAATTCACAATAAGAACAATAACTAGAACTCTATCACAAAATCTACTTGATCAAAACTTGAGTATAATGCGCAGAAAGGGAAATACAATGATAATAATAACAAAGCTCTAGAAGCTCTATGGCACACTCCTGCTCCTGCTTAGCTATAGTCTAGTGTCACCTGCACACATCAATCATGCATAAACTTATAGAAAGCTTAGAGGGTGGTGAAAGTGTGTGCACAATATAAGTGTGCTCAGAATTAATATCAGAGTAATGCGGAATATACTGGTAAGTCCATGAATGCAATCAGCTGTACCAAGGCTATGCGATGCAAGGCATGAATGCTATCGGCCATATTAAGGCCATGCGATGCGAGATGCAATTCAATCATACCAATCCTTATCTGAATCCACTATCAATGCAGCTCATCTCTAGAGCATCAAATATCAGTATAGTTCTCACTTTTGATAATCAACGGGGTCTAGTACACTCCAAATGGCACTGCCCCTTTCCCAGGTGTGCAATCCAAGAAGCGTAAGAAACCTCACAATCCGTTGAGCCAATAGCCTGTCAATACCTATCCAGCACGTCGATAGTGGACCCATTTACGAGTTAGTTAGACTTAGCCTAGCAATTGCCCCCTACCCTAGGGAGGGTAAGGCCACACCCCCTGCCAACCGACCACGACACAGTGGAAGACGCGGCCTCTTGGTATTCGGCCCTTGTGCGCTCATGTATCCACTCGATCTTGACGTTGGAGTCATCCTATGGTACCATTAGGTTTAGGAATTTTTACCGAGGGACATCTATGGCGCCCCGATGCTAGTAACAATATTTTCAGTGTCCAATCCTGTCATCCACAATGTGCTTGCGAAGGCTATGGCCTTAATGTCGCTAGAGCGTACAGAAATCATATCACACAAATGCAAGATGCATGAATCATACTATCCAGTCATGCAGCAATCCTGTGCATACCACGCGCTCATGTGGGCAACTCCTCCTATCAGGGAGTCCCATAATAATCTGCCCAATTGCATGTGCTATGATCAATCACTCCTTATATCAAGCATACATATGATGCACATGGGCATGGATCATGAAACTATACTAAGCATGTTATATAATGATGATGTACTCTCCTCATATCAAGGATGGGCCTAGGCGGCCTACTCATATCAAGAATGGGCAGTTATAATACGGACATTTAACCATCAATGCTCTTACAATGTGGACATTAAACCATCATTGCTCCCAAGGCATGGCTCATCATAAACATCATTACATACATCATGGTGGAATCACACATCATATCGGTCCTCATATACATCACTTTGGGCCGCACACAAGGGCCTCACATATATTGCATTGGGCCTCACATGCATCACATTGGGCCTCATATACATCGCATTGGGCCACATCCCATGGGCCTCAAGTATATCCCAATCACCGAATCCAGTGCCGACAGCCTCCATAGTACCCCATTCTCGGCTCCCAGCTCCATACGCCAGATTCCGATCCTAGGATCCTACAAGGAGAATTTCTTTTAATACATTTAACTCGTAATAAGCATAACCACAAGATTACCCAATTCACAAAGGCAACATCATCATCACATATCCACTAATATAATCATTTGAATACAATACTGAAAGGAAAATACATCAATCAAAAATCAAGCTCCAGAAGACCGTTGCACGCTCCAAGCTTAACACTGCTATAACCTAACATCACCTACATGCATCTATTGTACATAGGATTATAGAAAGCTTAGAGGATGGTGTAAGTGTGTACACAAGGTAAGTGTCAAGTATTCAATACAATGCCGTCATCATACAATACCGAAAATACTGGTGATCCATAAATCATACAATATCGGAATAAGCAGAAATATTGACAAGATCATGAATTATCAGGGTAAACAGAAATACTGACAAGATCATAAATCATACAATAACAGAGTAAGCGATAATATGGACAATTTCATGAGTCAATCAATATCAGAATACGCAATATAGAACAGTTATGCAAATGAGGAGTCATAAAGAACAAGTATCAGATGCCGAGGATGCGATGCAATATGCAATTCCTGATGAGTCCACGAATAGCATCAGTCGTATCTAGACCATATAATGTAGAAACACAGTAACCCAAAATGTCATATGCCATGGATGTAATGCAATATGCGGTGCAAATGGAATAACCATGCTGGAGTGTGAAGTCGGGATGATAGTATATAGTATTGCAGGCTACTATGGGTTCCATTACAAGGGACTTCTATCCAAACCAGTCCCATACCTAAATTTGGATGTCAGACTCAATGTGGTAGACTCCTGATCTCAGTTTAGTTGCGCGCCCAACCGAAATCCTAACCATACGAAGGTACACAATAATTAGTTGCACACCACCAGCCCGAGTGGATAGTAAATGAATGAGTATGCAACTCCTGCTCAATAAGTCCACATATCAGTATGGTTCCTCTCTAGGATCATCACTGGGGTTTAGTACACTCCAAATGGCACTACCGCTCTCCTAGCCGCATAGTCCAAGTGAGCGTAAGAAACCTCACTATCCGCCTGGCCAATAGTCTGCAAATACCTATCCGGCACGTCGATAGCGGACCCATTCACGAGCTAGTCAAACTCAGCCTAACAATGCCCCCTGCTCTCGGGGGGGGGGGGGGGGGGGGTAAGGCCACACCCACTCCCAACTGACTACGACACAGTGGGAGACGCGGCCTCCTGGTATTCGACACTCGGGCGCTCATGTATCCACTCGGTCTCAAAGTTGAGGCGTCCTCTGGTACCAAGAGGGTTTAGGGATTTTCACCCAGGGCCATCTATGGCAGCCCGATGCTAGAACAGATTTTCGGTGTCCCATCTGGCCATCCAAGATGCATGAGTCATACAATCCAGTCATGCATCAATCCTGCACATACCATGCGCTCATGTGAAATAGCCCCGCCTATCAGGGAGTCTCATAACAATATGCCCAATGACATATGCAATGGTCAACTACATCTCATAACAAACATGCAGATGATGCGTATGGGCATGTATGATGATGTTATGCTGTCACATACTCATAATCGGTGTCAACAATCGGCCTCGACAATGTGGACATTTAATCAACATTGCCCCCAGGGAATAGCTCACATAGAGCTAAATATATAATGGGCCCACAGCCTCACATAAAGGCCTAATATACAACACAATGGGCCTTACTCAAGGGCCACATATACACAACAGGTGGGCCCTGCTAATGGGCCTCAAATACATCATAATGGGCCTCAACTATGGGTTGCATATACATCATATAGGGTATCAACAATAGGCCTTAGCAATCGAAATCGCCCTTAACAATCGGATTCGACACTCGAAACTGGCCTCGATACTTGGCCTCGGTAATCAGAATTGACCTATACAATCGGCCTCAACAAATCGGAATCGATCGATAATCAGAATCAGTAAACTGGTCATGTCAATTGGTAATCGGTCACGACAATCGAAATCGATCGATAATCAGAATCAACAAACCAGTCGTGTCAATCAAAATTAGCAATCGGTAACAACAATCAGGGTCAATCGATAGTCAGAATCGGTAAATCAGTCATGTCAATCGGTAATCGGTCATGATAATCGAAATTGATCGATAATCAGAATCAGCAAACCGGTTATATCAATCAGAATCAGTAATCGGTCACAACAATCGGGGTCGATCGATAGTCAGAATCGGTAAATTGGTCATGTCAGTCGACAATCGATCACGACAATCGAAATCGATCGATAATCAGAATCGGCAAACCAGTCATGACAATCAAAATCGGCAAACAGCCATGACAATCAGAATCGATCGATAATCAGAATCGGCAAACTTTTCATGTCAATCAGAATCAGCAATCGGTCACAACAATCGGGGTTGATCGATAATCAGAATCGATAAATCGGTCATGATAATCGGCCTCGATAATCAGAATCGGTGTCGATAATCGGCCTCGATGAAAATGGGCCGAACAAGGGCTAAGGGAAGGTCACAATGTGGACATTAAACCATCATTGCCCATCAATGTGGCCATTTAACCAACATTGCTCCCAAGGAGTGGCCCACATAGAGCCAAATATAATATATAGTGGGCCCATGGCCTCACACAATGGCCCAATACACATCACTTATGGGCCTCACTTATGGGCCTCACATACATCACATCAAGCTTCATACAAGGCCCTCGAATGTATTACAATGGGCCATGCCCACGGAGCTCGAATACATTACAATGGGCCTTGCCCATGGGCCTTAATTACATGATATTGGGTCTTGCCCATGGGCCTTGAATACATCCCAATGGGTCGCACCCATTGGCCTCGGATATATCACAATGGGCCTTACTCATGGGCTTCATGTACATCAAAGTGGGCCGCGTGACATGGACAACTTGGATCAAACACGCACATCACGTGGGGGCCACATGAATGGACAGTGTGAATATAAAACATATAAATCACGGTGGGTCCTATGTCTTGATGGATGGTGGGAGCTTGGATTACATCTAAGATCATTTCAATAGTGGTAGGTGCAACAGGTGTATCCACGATCATAGGGGTACATGGCCACTAATGATGATCAGCATTGTCCAGCACAATCGGGACGGTATGGATGAAATAAATACATCATGGTGGGTCCCACAGAACCTGCTGATGTCAATACCCAGCTACTACTGTGTAGCCCTAGAAATGGATGGACGGTAGGGATATAACACAAGCATTAGTGGCCCACAGAAGTGCTGACGTTATCACATCGGTTATATTGCTAGTGTGGGGTCCACATGCTGCCAGGCAGTGTGGATAGACAGTTCAGGTGTAACACATACATTGGTGTGTAGGTCCCACCGTCCGGCTATCTGGACGGTGTAGCTAATACCCATACATCACGGTGGTCCTCATGAAAATGGATGGACGGAGGAGATATGGGGACCACAACATTATATATATCACAGCAGGTGGGTTTGAATGAATCAAATACATCAGGTGGGTTTGGATGAATCAGATACATCAGGTGGGTCCCAAATACATGGGCCATGCACATAGTATTATTAATATAATATATATTATATGATATAATATTTTATATTATATAATGGCAGAAGGCTGCCCAAACTCTCTGGACGGTGTAAATAATATATATATATATATATATTAAAGGTGGGTCCCACGCATGTGGGCCACCATTTCATTGTGTAATAGAAATATTATATTATAAAATAATATATAATATAAGTGTATACACACGTATGTGTGGGAGGGTGTAAGTGTTGTATAGCCTGATGAATAGACAGTTTGGATGAAACATCACAGTGGCTACTCAAAGCTCCTGCCCGTCCTAGCTCTATCTGGTTGGACGGTTGATATGCAACGCATGCATCATGGTAGGGTCCACACACGTGGGGTGCACACGTCACCAAGATGGGCTCCACGGCACCTGCTGCTTCAACAGCAGCTATAGGCTAGTGTGTGGTACACCTGCCATTCTAATCCCATCATAGGTGGGTCCCAAGTGGGGCCCACCATAATGGTTATCTGTCATCCAATCTGTTCATAAGGTCACGTAGACCTGGATGCAGAGAAAAAAAAACAAATTTCATATTAATCCAAAATTTCTGTGACACCCAAAAAGGGTTTCAAGGGCAGACATTCATTCACACTATTTCTTGTGATGTGGGCCACCTGAGATGCGGATGAGGCTGATTTTTAGTGTGGGGCCCACTGCCCTAAGGGACCAGCAAATGCACGGTGTGGATATTCGACACACATCATGGTGGGGCCCACGCATGGGACCATGGTCCTTGTCCGCCCGCCCAAATGCAGTAGGCGCTGCTTGCGCCCTCTAGCAGCAGCAGCGCTGCTGCTTATATTAGTTTTTTTTTTTGAAAACGGGTATTTCTGAGGTTTTTCTGTGGTAGGGCCTGCATCAACAAAATCCACCCCACCCATTGGTCTTTACTGCTCAAGACAGACCAGACGAGCCCAATATTCACTATATTTTGGCGCATCAAAACATCAGGGTGGATTTTAATGGTAGACACACTGTTTAGTATGTTATGGCCCACCTGAGAGTCAGATTAACCTCATTTTTCGGCTCAACGCCTAAAATGGTCTGGGGAAAGGAATGGACAGCTTGGATTAAAAACATACATCGAGGTGGGGCCTACATGGAAAACCCTTCCCAAAAAGCCCTTTTTTTTATTTTTCTTCTGTCATGGGTACACCCACTATTAGCTCTCCCTTCACTGACGTCCAGCATCCCTAGATGCTGGACGGTTTTGGATATAACATATATATTAAGGTGGGCCCCACCTTCAGACATGCTGTCCAGGTGGGCCACCATAGGCATGGATGGTGTGGATAAAACATACACCAAGGTGGGGTTCATTTGGGTGGGCCACACGGCCATATCATCATATAACAAAATGAAAGAGAGAGGGAGAGAGAGAAAGAAGCACCCACCATGATCCAAAGGTCAAGATCCACACAAAAAAATCACCCACTTCGATATCTCTTCTTCCTTCTTCCGCCAATGCATGATAGAGTTCCAAATAGACAATTTCAATGGTGGAGATGATCATTGGATGGTGGAGATGGGAGATAGGGAGGTGGACCACACTAGTTCTCTCATGGAGAGCATGGACGTTGGCTCTCATGGGTTGTTTGGAATGAAGTAAAGTGAGAGAGAGATGAGTGATGTAAGGGAGTGATGGGAGAGAGGGATGGGAAAGTTGACTTTTTGGGGTTGCTTTTTGTACTTGGGAATGGGAAGAGTAATAGGTTGAGTGATGGGTGTACTTTTGACAAGTGAGGTGATTGATGTGATGGATTCTCTTGGAATTTGTAATGCTTGGCATTTTCCTCGAACTAAACGCAGGCCCGCATCTCTTAACCTGGGTATCGCCTCGGCGCGTAATACACGGCGTTGGAACCACGGTGACGGTGCAGTCGCAATGATATAAGTCTCGGGTCAAGCCGACTCTGGAATACGGGATACGACTCAGGGTTAAGCGCAGTTTCTGGTTATAGATTGCAGGTCACCGAAATTCGACCGGAAGGACCGCAGAAGGCTATGAAATGGTATGGGTTGGGATACGGGTCTTACACCACGTCCCATGGGCCTCAAATACATCACAATCGGCCACATCCATGGGTCTCTCATACATCACATCGGGCCTCACTCATGGGCCTCATATACATCATAATGGGCCACGCCATCTGGGCTTTAAATACATCATAATGGGCCTCACAACAGGTGGGCCTTATCACATCAAAGTGGGTCATTGGCCCAATTGGGCTAGATGGTGTGGATAATATACATCACGGTGGGGTTGTCCACTGGACGATGTGGAACAAACATACACCGTGGTGGGTCCTATGACCTGTAGATAAAATGCATAAATCACAGTGGTCCCAAATCGAGTGGGCCACATGTTTAGATCAAGCTGCTATTTGTATTTACCTCATCCAGGCCCCACCATCTGGACGGTCTGGATAAAACACATCCAACAAGTGGGGTCCATGTAGATGGACGGCTGGAAGAACACATACATCATGGGGTCCACGGAGTTTGCTGATGTCAAACAGCAGCTATGTGGCTCCGTGGGACCCACCGTCCAAATAGACGGTTTGGAAATTACACATGCCACGGTGGGGCCCACAGAACTTGCTGACATCAATCCAACAACTATAGTTGCTGGTGGTCCCCATAGATGGATGGTGGGATATAACACATACCTCATGATCAGTCCACAGATGGATGGTTTGGATACAATAGGTACATCACGGTGAAGTCCCACAGTGGGACGGTTTGGATAAAACCCATACCTCATGGTGGTGTCCACACGTGTGGCCCACCAGCAAAATGGACAGACGGTATGGATTTAGAATACATGCATGGAGGCGGGTCCCACCCATCCAGAATGCTGGACGATGTGGATAAGACTCATACATCATGGCTGGCCCCACAGCACCATCCAGAGATGGACGGTGTGGGCAAAACACATACATCAGGGTGGTACCACGTGGTGACCCACCCGACCAAGCTGATATTTGTTTTCCTTCATCCAGGCTCGTCTAGGTGGGATGGCCAGGATATATAATGCATACATGGTGGTGGGTCCCACGTTTGGCCCACCAATAGTTTTGAATCAAGCAGATATTTGTATTTTCCCTTCATCACAGTCTGTCCAAACGGGCAGCAAGGATGGGCCCCAGTTGGACAGCGAGGACGACCCACTATATGGATGGTCCGGATATATCGCACGTTAAGGTGTCCTACAACAAGGAAAGGAGAAAGAGAGAGAGAGAGAGAGAGAGAGAGAGAGAGAGACGGCGTACGGTGGAGGGACCCTGACACTATGGGCCCTCCCTTCCAGGCATTACAAAACATACATTAAGTGGGTCACATTACATGTGGGCCCAATAATCAAAATCAACAGTGGAGATCCCTTTCCACCAGAAAATGCAAGGTCTAGATGACCATTCTCAATGGTAAAATAAACATCATCATGGGGTCCATGGAGAATGGCCCCATCATGGGATGATCTTATGAATTATGATGGGTCATCGACCACACCTAGGGTCCAAAGTGAGATCCATACCATTGATCGGTAGGCCCCACTTGGCTCATCATCAAAATACAATCTAATCTTACAAAAACACCCACTGATTGTCTTCTTCTTTAGCTCCTTGGAATCCTTGGCTCCTAAGCTCTCTCTTTAAGGGCTGATAATGAAGATTAAAGGGTTGGATGATGAGATGTGGGGGTAGGAAGTGGGCCTTGATCTTTTCTCTCCTTAGAGCTTTTCTCTATTGGAAGCTTGGGAAATGGTGGAGAGAATGAGAGAGGAGAGGGTGTTGTAATAAGGATGGGATGAGAGGGATGGATGTTGTAAGAAGAATGTTATGGAGGGTATGGGCTTGGTTGAATTTTGGATGAGAGAGGGATGGGTGGAGAGAGAGAGAGAGAGAAAGAGAGAGTTGACTTTGGGGATGACTTGTGTAAGAGAGGGATGGGTTGTGTACTTGACTTGTGATTGATTGATTGATGTGATGGGTTATAAAGATTCTCTTAGGATTTACAATACATGGCATTTTTCTCGAAATAAACGCTAGCCCACAACTCTTGGCCTGGGTATCACATCGGCGCACGAGACGCGGCGTTGGAACAGCACGACGGTGCAGTCGCTATGGTACAAGTTTCGAGTTGAGTTGACTCAGATATACAGGATGCTACTTAGGGTCACACGCATATTCTAATTACAGGTCGCGGGTTGCCGGAATTCGATGGAGAGGATCGCGGAAGTCTAAGTAATGGTACGGACTAGGATACGGGCCTTACAAAAAAATGCATCAAACTCTCTTATGAAGTCTTCCTGATGGAAGATTGCAAGACCAGTTGATAAACAAGCACCCATAATAATAGGTGAAGCTAGCTTATAAAGTTTGGAAAGAAGAAGAAACATAGAGAGCAAGAGTTATGGGGAAAGGAAAAATTCAAAAATTGATTCAAATCGCATACATACATACATACATACGTGTATATATATATATATATATATATATATATCAGTTTGGAACGCACACATTAATGAAAGGATAATCATGACTTCTCTTACGATTTGATCATGTGCAATGTGTCACATTGATGGTCATGGAAAAGGAGTAAAACCATCATTCAATTTTCGTCTCGGTCAAGCAAACTCAAAAGGGAGTTGACACATGGAAAAGAGGCCAATAACATTTATTGTATCGAACAACGAACCACCGTTGCTTTCACCATTTCACTCAAACATGAAGCGACGTGGGGAGAAATTTATACCCTATTTTTTTTTATCATTCCTAGAACAACCAATTAAGAAGGAACGCATGTCATTGCATGAGAAGTATAAGGCATGTCGAAGATCTTGGAGGATATTTCAATCGCATGTTATGGAATTACAATTGTCATTGATCAGAGTGTTACACATAATAGCATGACTAATGAGCCTGAATGTAGGACATGGTCGAGAGAAAAGTGGTGCTGAGTTAGTTACTATACAGGTGTCTAAGAAGGGTCTAAAAGGCCAAAGTGGTGCCAAAGCGAGTGCTATCGACTGAACGTGGAGAAGAAGCATCTAGATAACTACCACAAGGAGATCTATAAATAGTAAAGGATTTTAATGATGCAAGGTGTCTCATACAACCCCAATCAAATAAATAAATCAAATCTATCTTTCAATTATCCTTTAGTGTAACCAAGTAGCCTAATCTTAGGTTAGGAGTAGCTGTAATCCAAGTCTATGCTCATATGATGAATGATTTCCATTGCAATACAAGTTGTTCTTCTTTCAAAAAGGTGCTTTGCAATTACTCCTTATGCTCGAATGTAAGTGTTTCCTTTTTTGTTTACTGTTGTATTTGAAAGTCCTTTTGTACTGAAGGTAAGGTGCAACCCATTCTTATAGGATGAACCATATCCTTTGGTAATCGCATGATCATTTTAAACAACACCTTATGAGTGGCTAAATAGGCATTTGGTCTTCTCATATCTCGATCATATATTATTTTTTCTGACGTACCCACCTATATTGGCACTAGGTTTAAAGTTGTTCGGTTGGAATTGAGACATATAGTTGGTTCTTACATACATGCAAGTACTGCATGTGATTGAACTCTGCATCCTAGGGACAACAACTATGAAAAAAAATGCCCCATAACAATAGATGTATGTACTCCACTTTATGTAATTTGGCATGTTGATTGTGATTAACATATGTGATAGATTCTTAGATAAAGCATGATTATAATCAACCCACCTAATAGTCTATTATGTTACACCTGTAGGGTTTTGTGGTTTTTTTGTTCGTTCAAGCTTGATGAAGGAGGTGGCTTATGTCAGGTTGGCAGTTGTATGTGTTGATTTTTTTCATGAATTCAAATAATCTGTAAGTGCTATGATGTTAAGCACACATAGATTGTCAAATTTCGTAAGACAAAAGTGCTTGAAGGTAGAACCTAAAGATCAACTCAAGATATACTTATGTTTAAGAAAAGATCGGCACAACTTCTCAAAGAAAACATCGCAAAATCATTGCCCGAATTAAAGACAAAGTTCAAGACAAAATTCAAGACATAATCCAAGAAAAAGTTTAAGTCAAAGTGACTCAGATATTTGATATATCTCAGGTGATATAAACCCTAGAAAATCCTTAGGACTAGGTGCTTTCAAAAAATTCTTTATCATAGGTTTTTACATGTGTTTTTTTCCTAGAATTTGACCAGCCTGACTTCTAGTTTGGCTAGCCTAAAATTCCTCGACTAGCCTAACTTTAAGCTCGAGAAAAATAACAACTTTTATTAAAAATTTGGCTAACCCAAGTTTTGGTTTGACTAGCCCAAGCTTGAAATTCGGCTAGCCCGAGAAAGTTCGGGTAAAATTCCAGCAACACCATCTTTTGGAATTCGCGGGAATTCAGCCAATCAAAGGGTAAATTTGGATAACCGAATTGTGATGTTCAGCTAGCCGAACTTAACCTTGGGCTAGTCGAATTTTGGAATATTCTTATACTGTGGAATCTGAAATCTGTTGAACAAAATCCAATGAACTCGGGCTAGTCGAAGCCTATCTTAGGCTAGCCAAAGTTCTAACTTCTTTACCTATAAATTGAGTCTTTCTCTCATTCCGAATTAAATAAAATTATTATAATAATTCTATGACAAGAGAGAGAAGCTCAAGTCCCCGGAAATCTATTTGTGGTATTTATAATTTATTTTAATAGCTTATTCAATTCCCTTTATTCTCAATTCTTTTATGTCTTACTCTGAGAGAGTAAATTATACTCCTCTTTGAGATCTAAGAGAATTAAATTAGGTAGCATTTGGGTTTTTCATAATTATAATCTATAGAACCCTGGACTCTTTCTATCTGATTGAACATTGCGTTCAAGAAAAAGGTCTTTTTGCTATGAGCTTCTGCTATATCTTCTATATTTAAAGATAAGTATACCTTCTAAAACTTTGTTTATATTTTATTGAGATATCCTGTGAAATTCTTAGTTGAGGTTTTGTTTGAGATAACTTGTGAAAATCTCAGTAGGGTTTTTATTGTGATAACCCGTGAAAATACAAGGAACTATATCAGGTTATTAAGGTGACCCTGTGAAAACCTTTTTATAGTGAAAGTCAAAATTACGAGGGTAGTAATTTTGGGAGTGGAGTAGGTGTGGCTATTTTTAAGCACCGAACCACTATAACTCCTTGTGCCATGTGGTGAATGCTTTATTATTTTTGTTGGTTGAATGTATTTTATTATTTCATTTTAGTGGCGAATGTTGTAATCATTTTTATATAATCTTGTTAGTTTGAAAGTTTGATTTTAAAGACATTCGTGAAATAAGGTTGTATTGCCTAATATTTTAGGTGAAGATTTTTCTACGAATTATTTGGAATCAAGGTTTCAATACTCAGATGATTGAGATCTTTATATTTTTTATATATTTCATATTTATTTTGATTATTTAGCACTGTCCTATTCACCCCCCCTCTAGGACATCGCTAACTCTCCATTTCACAATCGTTGATGCCTATGGACATAGACAGAGGTAGTAAGAAAAGACTTAATAATTATGGATGTTCAACAGGTGGTTCCCCCGGGGTGCCCACTAGTCATTATTGTTGGACCATTTGATGGTTGCATGAGTTGAATGGTGGATATGTGTGTGTGTGTGTGTGTGTGTGTGTGTGTGTGTGTGTGTGTGTGTGTGTGAGATGTTAAATATAAAACTAGAGTTTACTCAAATTTTTGATATGACAAGATCTAGATGCCTGGCAAGTCATATAGCATACGTCTTATGTAAACTTAGCATATTGTATGCATGGTTTATACAGGCAATGACATATGTAGGTCTAAATCTGAAGTCTATCTAGAGTATGCTATTGTGATATGATGCATGTCGTCACCATCCAACACTCCCTTAAGCAACACCATCTTACGTTCGCAATGCCCAACACTGTCTCAGTGTGACCTCAACTGCCGAGTCGCCTTCCTAACTAATGTGATATGATGGTGAACATGTTAGCCGAGTGTTTAATTACATCCATTCATCCAACAATTTGGGAAAACTAGGACACCTTAACAGGGTCAATGCCCTATCCTGATCACGAGGCTCAGGAGGTCGCAACGGTCTTGCGCTCGTGATCCTTGACCCGATTGGGTTCGTCACTCCCATATGGTACATACAAAGGAAATGTTATAAAATAAGATTTGCTCGCGGTCACTATGGGGAGGCTTGTCGCCCTAGCGTAGGTCGACAACTTAAGCATAGTGCCCCATTCTACCATACCTGTCTCCCAAGACTTATAGGTCACAACATAATGGTTATTAGTGGACACTACATGGAAGTAGGGTGCCCCAGGTTTAAATAGGCGTGGGCATATATGGTTAACAAACATTGTCGGTTAACTAGTGGGCCAATTTGGCCCATCCAGGTGAATTACGGAGCACATGGCATTAGGAGTGAGCGTCCCACATAGTCCAACTACTACTGGCTATCCGTATTCAAACTAAATGGGTAAAATTGGTCATTGGACGACCTTACCGATGAGGCTGCCCATACGGGCTTTGAAGTTTGCTGGCAAACTCGCCAAGAGGGATTGAATTTGTTAATATGATAAAGAAATCACGATCTACTTCTAGTTGTGGGAAGTTTAGGCATGCATAACTATAAGAGTCAGTTACTTGGTATCATAAAAGATCATGAATTTCTTCTAATTGTAAGGGAGATCTAAGCAAGCATGTAAACGAGTTTCAAGATTCTTAATATTATAAGAGGATTATGTACTACTAATTACAGAAAATTTAGACATGCATGTAATTAATTTCACAATAAATTGTCTCAATTAAAATGCATAGGAGACAAGCAGCACATTTCCACCAAATTTCCTTAGATTTGGGGATGAAATATACTCAATTGCTCATAATGGAAAGGAAATCAACATAAAGGCAAACATTAAAATGGCTTGGAGTTAAATACTTCTTCTCTAAGCAAGATTAATCAAGTTTAAACGAAATGTCTACTATCGTATCCCTTGAAAAACAACATGTCAAGCAAATTCTCACACACAATTATTAATTCTAGCCTAGGTTTGATAAATGGCCACATAAGGATAATGGTCTGCACCTAGGAATGGTTTGACGGCTCCCAAGGTGTCGGTCCTGCGAATTGGTGTGTTGGAGTCCTGTGCCGATGGAATTTGCATGTTAGGATACATGCAAGTGGCCTAATGTTCTTAAAACCTAGAAAAGGGATGGGTGGATACCTTCCGATTGCCAGTAAGCCACTTTTGTGGCAGTGGGGTCGCAAGTTCCGATGCGGGACTGAGGTAGGGGAGGGGAATTCCCCAATTCCAAGTCCCCTTGGAGCTCCTTGTCACACTATACTCTCTTCTCTGTCTCTCTCCTCCTTGCAAAAAAATCGTATGGAAGTGAGGGAGAGAGTTTTTAGAGCTTTTTTAGTTTGAGAATTTGTCCAATTGACCCTAGGGCGTCTTGTTCTAATATATATACCCTAGTGAGTAGATTGATGGTCTCTACAACTACCACAAATGAAGGAAGGTAAGCTCCAAAACCCAAACTCTAGCCTTTGATCAAAATCTACTAGCCTAACTTAGGCATCGGAGGGTCTACTGCCGGCCATTAACACCTGTCATTGTCCACATCTCCCTTGTCCTTTGCAGGTCAATCAGTGGGCGTACTTCCACGATTGATTGCATCGGTTGGCCAAAATCCGGCGACAACAAGTTTAAAATAGAAAATATCATCTGGTCTTTACTACTAAAAAATGGAGTAAAGTTTATGGACTATGCAAATTTTTTGCTATGGATATAAACTTTAGCTAGTGTGCAACAAATTAAATCTGTAGGTAAAACCTACTACCCCCACTAAGACCTTTACTAGAGATCGAAGGTTTTTAGGAGATCCATGGGGCCCATTGCAATATATGCCATTTCTAAATAAACCAAACCTATAGAAGTTTCTCTCCACAACAAGAGATTTTTTTAAAGACAAAAGCATTTATAGATTCATGCGTGCCCAACACGGCCAAATACAATATTACTAGACAATTAGTAGTTCACAAATACAAATGGGGCCCCACCACCCTCGGGTATCATGACCATTAACCCCAGAAATCGAGAAAAAAATAAAAAGAAGAATATCAAAACCTCTGAATCGGTCTTAAAATCTCAAGAAATTCAAAAAAGAAAGAAGCAAACACCAAAACCTGCAAATCGGCCATTAAAACCCTAAAAATCAAGAAAACATGAGAAAATGAACATCATATCCTCCAAATCGGCCATCAAAATCCTAGAAATCAACAAAACATGAACAAACGAACATTAACTCCACCAAATCCACCATCAAATCATACAAATCGAGAATAGGGCATCAATAGATGGAGTGACATTAGTACCGAACTTCTGAATATAGTTTCTTGATTGGTGTTGTGTACCTTTGCTGGAGAAGACAATTGACAGTGCAGCATTGCCAACGACTATTATATTGCTAGATCTAGGTTGGAGCGGGCAGCAATGGCATCCCGTAGTGCTTCACTAGAGAGAGAGCGAGAGAGAGAGAGATGAACCATAGCTAGGTTTGATCGAGAGCGTAGGGTATTTGTATTTTGTTGGAGAGGGAGATCAAGAGGGAGGGAAATCAAAAGGGTGACTAGCTCCCAAATGGGTCAGCTATCGACAAGCCAGGTAGGCATTGGTATACTACTAGTAGGCGAGTAGTGAGGTGTTTTCCACTCGTTGGGCTACACGGTTGGCTAGGGTGGTAGCCAACTTGGAGTGTACTAGACCCCGGTGACGATCCCAGAGATGTACGGTAATGATACGTGGACTTATTGAGCAGGAGTTGCATACTCATTTATTCATTCACTATTCACTCAAGCTAGTGGTACGTAACTATTTGTTACGTGTACCTTCGCAATGGTCAGGATTTCGGTTGAGGCGCGCGACTAACCTGAGATCAGGAGTTTACCACATTGAATCTGACTATCCAAATTTTGGTATGGGACTGGTTTGGATAGAAGTCCCTTGTGATAGACCCCATAGCCTGCGATACTACATACTATCACCTCGAATTCACTCCAGCTTATTCATTTCATTCTCACCACATATTGTATTGCATCCGCAACATTTAACATTTTGGGTTATTATGTTTATGCACTTATATGACCTAGACAGACTTAAGAGGATTTACGTATTCAATTGTACCCTCGCCATCTGATATTTGGCTCTCTTTGACTCCTCATTTGCATAACTGATTTATATTGCTTACTCTGATATTAGATGACTCATGGACTTGTTAGTGTTTCTGCTTACTCTGATATTGTATGTCTTGTGAACTTATCGATATTTCCGTTTACTCTGATATTATATTCTGAGCACGCATATTCTACTCACACACTTTCACCACCCACTAAGCTTTCTATAAGCTTATGCACGATAGATACGTGCAGGTGGTGTTAGGTCTCAGGACCGTGGAGCTTGGAGCATGCAGCGGACCACTGGAGCTTTGATTTTCGATATATGTATTTCCCTTTCAGCATTGTATTCAAATGATTATATTAGTGGATATGTGATGATGATGTTGCCTTTGTGATTTGGGTAAACTTGTGGTTATGCTTCTTACGAGAAAAATGTACATTGGAAAATCCTCATTATATGATCCCAGGATCGGAATCTGGGGTATAGACGCTGGGAGCCGAGATGGGGTACTATGAAGTCTGTCGGCACCGGATTCAGTGATCGGGATTCTTGTGAGTCTAATCTCCGGGTTTGGGGTGTGACAAAAGATCTGGACCGTCCATCTATTCCAGGGGTGGGGACGACCTTATCCAAGATGTCCTTTTGACCCCATGCACACGTACACACGTGGATTGCCGGAAAATACAGGATGAACGGGGAGTTAATTTGATACAGTGGACCGCACCAAAACTCGACCAAAACTACTCTTTTTCGACTAGTTTTTCACCAGGAATCTAATGAGCGAGGTGGATTTTCCTGAAAACATCACCGTGGGGCCCACCGAGCATCATAGCGCATGAATTTTTGCACCGTACGCACGTTCAGTTTTCCCGGACGTTGCAAGGTGTTGTGGGCCACCATTAATGGTCGGATGGTTGATCCAAACCATCCAGAACCTTCAGAGGGGGGTCTTTACCTTAGTTATAGAGACAAAAAGTGTTTCTTGGACGTCTACGGTCTCGAAATTAGATCCAAACACAGCTGTCTCCGCGTTTTCTGTTGCTGTTATGCACGCAGCTGCGTAACACCTTCTCCATAGACCTAGCCACCGACCTCCTGGCTTCTATATTTGGAGATGTGGGAGAGAAGAGAAGAGAGAGAGAGAGAGAGAGAGAGAGAGAGAGAGAGAGGGTTACCGGCTAGGGAGTTTTTCTCCCTCAATTTTTTTCTTCTTTTCCTTTTATGCTTTCTTTTAAGAGATTTAGCTTGATCATGTCTAGCTAAACCTCTTAGCTAGGGCTAAGAGGTGAAACTTGTAGCGTGATGGGGAGTTTTCTACGATTTTGATTTATGTTTATGAACCCTCTTTGATTATAGTTTGATTATATGAAATGTTTTTAGTCTTTAATGGTTTATTGTGACTTAAATTACAATGGATCTGTGATGGCTCCGAGCATGTTCGGATCATTATAGGGATTATGAATGTGGGAGCCCTGTTATTCACCATCATCTCATGGACATGGTTGGATGACGGAACCCTTCCTAACGTTCATAACTCCCTTAGATTGGATGTGGATTGGATAAACTTTGTTGTTTACTTTGTCTCATGGGCATGGTTTTGTGATGGAATCAAACCTAATTCTCATACCTCTCTTCTCTTGAAAACTGGATCAAAGGAAGTTTAGATTTGGTTTTTAATGATATATCTTCCAACTAGATGAAGATGAGACTCTAAATCCAGTTGTGTTCTTGAATCAAGCATAAATCTCCCTGATTACTACAAGTGGATCCTTAGCACCCTAGTTTCCCAACTTTAAATTTTACACATTTTAGTTAAGTAGTTTACCATTACTCTCATAAATTCCCCTGATTAGATTACATCTTCCTCTAGTTCTAGTTCTGGTTACTTTTAGATTACATATAAGGTTCAGTCCCTGTGGATTCGACCTCAGTCTTATCGAGATTATTACTACATCGCAACCCTATACTTGGTGTGTGAACAATGAGTATTTTCATTTTGGAAGCCTTGGCTTGCCACCGTCCAACATAAGCTAACAAAGACTTGTTATTCCTTTGTCTTAAAGCAACAAGGTTTGTCCTTCCATGTGTTATATTTAGATTGTATGCAAAGTGATTAGGTCTTCCCAAGTCATGACTTTATGATGATCAAGTGATGTGTACCAACTAAGCGCATCACCTCTTAGGGACTTTTGGAATAGTTGAATCAAAATTCGGCCATCCCATGCCCGACATTCAATTCACCACAAAATGCTTTCAGGTGGGCGGTGGGATATCCCATACCTTCATATCGTTGAAACTTTGGGACTTAGAAAATTTGAGGGTATCCTGGCATTAAGGAACGAATAGAGGTCCTTGAATCAAGTGGATGAGATTTCCATCCCGCGTTTCTTCTGGAGGTCATTTCTCACGGCCCTGAGTTACTCAAAAAATTTCCAGAGCTGATCAATTTCAAAGGGGTCTAACTAGAAAGGTTTTTCCTTCTGCAGTGTGTGCCTGATGACCTGGCTGTTGTTCTCATTAGGATGAATGTGTTGAGCTGGAATTGGGTGGGGAGATAGTAAATGAAAAGAAATCCCACCAGTGGGATGATGATGACTGTTATAATGTACATGCTGCGGTTAACCAAAATGAGGTTGTCTCCCATTAAGAGAAGAATGCTAGGATTGATTGGCCATATACAAAGCCAAGCTTTTAATTGACAAACTGATTGGAGCGATTAACAATTATGTCGGCATGCGTTGGCTTGATAGGGTGGCTTTACTTTCAAGGAAACAGGTCATGAGATTTTCTAGCCTATTCATGTTAAGGGATATGTCAGCTATTGAAGGAGCAGCAATGGGTTGCCTGGGAAAGGCTAAGCGAGATCCTGGACTGTCTTCCCAGACCGACATGGTTGTCGGTGCGCAAGTTTGGATAGAATTATGGTACATGTGTGCTATCTTTAAAGGGCAATAGATCTGTAAGTGATTTTTTCTTATAACTACAATAAAAAGTAAAGAACAATATATACAAGTAGAAACGTAGATGGGACCAGTATACACTAGAATGAAGGATACTCACGAGAAAGTAGGGGGACCAATTTACACTGGAATGTAGGATGTGGACAAGAAAGTATATGGACCAATATTCACTGGATAGCTAAAAAGTAAATGTACTAGTATGGAACTGGAATGCTAGATGATTTTTAGAAAGTAAATGGGCTAGTATGAAACCAGAATACTAGAATACAAGTAAAGACTAAAAGTTAGAAGAATATCCTAAAAGTGTACAACCCGGCAGTTCGATTCAAGCCTTGGCTAATGGTTAACTCCTTAGCAGAGTTGTCATTCTATGGACGCTGAATGGCTGGTTTCCCCCAGGCTGCCTAGTAGTCGTCTAGTAGTTACATGAGTCAAACGATAGATATGTGTGTGTGTGTGTGTGTGTGTGTGTGTGTGTGTGTGTGTTGTGATAAATATAAAACCAGAGTTTACTCAGATTTTTGATGTGACAAGATTTAAATGCCCGACAAGTCACAAAGCATACATCTTACGTAAACCTAGGATATTATAGCTTGGTTGATATAGGCGATAGCATATAAAGGCCCAAATCCAAAGTCTATCAAGATCCAATGAAATCCATAGCTAAGACCTCCATGTCTAAACCTCATGCAGGATTTGAGAAGAGAAGATATGATTTCTTAGGTACTTGGTTAATATGGGTGATATCATATGAACGTCCATATCTGAAGTCTATCTAGATCTAGTGAAACCCATAGCTAAGACATCCATAGCTAAACCTCGCAAAGGAGTTGAGAAGAGAAACTATAATTATACTTATATCATTCATAATACCTTACGCAACCTTCTCATGTCCATGTATTGATTAGAGTAGCCACTAGCCAAGATGGAAGTTCTAGAATCCACAGTGGGTTATAATCCATGGAATCACTTAGATATCAGGAAAATCGAAGAATTCCTGACTCAAATGACTCTTTGATAGATCTGCGTCATGAATTCCGAGTAAGGGCCATGGTTACAAAAACAAAAGAGGTTAGGCACCTTTTTACCGCTCATGTCAAACATAGTCTCTACTTTGATAGGCTATACGCTTTCAAAAGGAATTCAAAGAACTTTTAGTAGAATACTAAGCTTTAAATGTCTAAACTACAAAGTATAGATTGAAAATGGAATAAAAAGTGAAAAAAAGTATATAATAATAATAATAATAAATAAATAAATAAAAATTCGATGGAAGTACAAAAAAGAAAAAGAATATGGAGCTTTCAGTTACTCCTTTAAGTCACTTTTTATTATACAGAAGATCATCAAAAGAAGCAACTATATAGCGTACGGTTATGTGATGTAAGAGCAGAGCCTACCCCGTCTGGTGTTCAAAGCATGGGTATTAAAATGTACAGACTAGAAAAGGACGGATCAAAGCATTGGTATTAAAATGTACAGACTAGAAAAGGACAGATCCAAAATAAAGTTTTGGCTTTAAAGTTGAAATAGATTAGGAGAGATTGAAAGAAAAGATGCTCTAGCTCTAACACTCTCTAACTGGCTCTCTCTCTTTGGCTCCCTCTCACTGTCTCTCGTGCTGGGTCTCACTCTCGGACTCTTTCCGCCTGGCCCTGTCTCTCTTCTAATTTTTTTCCTTCTTGCCCGGCCTTTCTGGAATATCACCCCTCCTAGCTGTGAAGGCAGGCACTCCTTTTGTAGGCATTTTGGGGCTAGGTTCAAATCCTACGAACCCACATGCTTGAACGCAAGGTCAGATTCGTGTGAGCCCGACCCTCACATGGTCACGGATGGGCATGGGTGATGGCATGGATCATCATCCAGGTGCTCGTGTGAAGCGTGTGTGAGTCGAGCTGACGTCTTAGCGAGTGGTTGGTTGGCCAGAACTTGTAAACAGCTGGAGTGTGGCCATGTTTGCAACGAAACAGCTGGTTTCCTTGTAAAAGAATGGGGTGTATAACTTATAGTCGAATTAAAATTATTGCCATTAATAAAGCCAAAATTATGGCCCTTAATAAAGCCGAATGGCTGAACCCACTTACTTGGGATAAAGCTTAGATAATAATAATGATAACGATATACGTGGCCCAAAGAGTGGACCAATTACCTAAGGATAAAGCTTAGATGGTGATGATGATGATATATGTGGCCCACTTAACGAGTGGACCATCTTTAGTTTGGGGCTGGGTCATGCATGTTCACCCTGGTCACCACTTGCTGCTACTTGGGCCTTTTTTCACGGGCATTTCAAATTAATAATAAAAAAATGGAGGGGATTTTTATAAGTTGCAACACCTGCTACTGGTTTTATATAAGTTAACTTAGCTACAACCCATAGCCTATGCAAAAATGTTTGTCGTGCCTGAGTCGTTAAAAGGCGGGCCTCCGCTCGGGATAAAAAGGCAGCCCTGTCCTGTCATCATAAATACCTTGTACTTGTAACGGGTTGTGGCTCCAGCCTTTTAGATCGCTCAGTGGTACATCGTCATAGTGCGGGCCGAATGAACGGAATTCAACTGCCCACTTTTTAAGGCTTTCGGCAGTCATGGCTGGCAATGGTCTAGAAAGCGTGGCCCAGACAACCAAACCGGATACGGCCTGGTCCCTGAATTTGGCCAAAGGGGACAGGCCATGCCCTGAAATTAGGCCCAATATCAAGCTGGGACTCAGGCCAATTCATAAAATATAATATGGACCATTCAAAATATCCCAATCAACCGTAGCCTATCTGATGATCTCTGGTTGGCCTGATGTTTTGTCTGTATTACTGTCAAGGTGGAGTGCATATATGTTGGATGGCTTGACTGTTATACACATACCACATGGCCCCTACAAATTTTAACTTTCACTACTTTTTAAAGCAAAGCTTAAATAAAAGCATTTTGGTGATTTTATCCCTTTAAAAGAACCTACGTATAATTTCCAATCATAAATTCCTCGTAATATTTGCAGTAAAATAAATAAATAAATAAAAGTTAAAAAAGAAGTGTCCTAATTAAAGGTTGGGATTGATCTTCAGGTTTCACTGACGAAATTTTGCCATCTGTCAATTTTCCAACCACTAATTGGCCGTCAAGCATACCATTCAAGTAATTTTTGAGAAGGATGGGCCACCAAAAGTGGTTTTATATTGATGTACGTCAAATATCAATCAACTCATTTTGTTATTAATTGGGAGCTTTTATTTTTAAGTCATTGGTTGGATGGTTAGCAGCAAATAATCAAAGTAAATTTTGATAGGATATGGAACCGAAGGTGAGTGGTGGATGATGGACAATGACCGGACCTTTTTTTTCAAGCCAATAAGATTTGTCCATTTATTATTATTATTATTTTCAAACCAATAAGAGCTATCCATGGTCCTAAATATTGATTGAATAGTTAGGATCATCCGATTGGCATAATTCTTAAAAGGAATCGGTGTGGACACACATTGGAAGCTCTAGATCACTAATTGGAACTTTTCTAATTTAATCAATATAGACAAAGCATTTTACTGGCGATCATATGGTTAAGATCATACAATCAAAATGACCTTTATATGATGGGCAATCAAAGGTGGGATGACATGATGGATGGTCTAGATTACTAGTCAAACCTTTTATATTAAAATCACTATTGTGGGTAAAATAAAACTAATTCACTGCATGAAAAGTATAGCCGATCATAAGAAAAATGTATTGAATATGAGCCGAATAGATTACCAGGACGGGCTTCCCGAATGATAGGGCACAGAGCATAGAAGATATAGTCAGTAATTCTCCCAATGAAGAGATGGCCACGATCTGACCCCTAGTTGAACTGCTTAAGGGCAGAGCTTGGTTGGGAGAACCATCTCTTGAGCCGACTAGATTGACCACAACCAGAGGTGAGATAGAAATCTCAGAGAGAATCCCGCCTAGAACTAGGAAATGAAAGATTTTGTACGATCCTAATCGAATATCACGCCAATTGAGGCGGGCTCGACAATATTTTAAGAGGTAGATTCACATCCAAATAAGGATCCTCTTGTGAATCCAACAAATTTCGTAAGGATATCCAAGTCTCGATACCACATAATGAACCATATAAGTATTCCTACTATAATCAAAGGGAGGTAAGACAAGAAAGCCAAGCTCAAGCCTTTAAATCCGAGTCTACCAAGTTGACTTAGGCATCGGAGGCTCCATAGATGTCATCAGCTCCCCCAATCGTCTACATCTTCCTATTATTGTACAGGCCCATCGGTGGTCTCACCTCTGTGATTGATAACATCTGTTTAACCAAAATTTGGCAATAACAGATTGGCCACATTTGTGTGAACGACAACAAAGCCAAGTTCTCACTATCTCTAGCTTAAGCCATTATTTGTTCCCCCCCCCCCCCCCCCCCCAATGCCAAGAGAAAAAGGAAAGCCCTCACTGCAGCCGAGTCTGCTCAAGGAACTCAGCCCTAAGATGCCCAAGCTTCACAGTCGATGCCCTAGGCCCAGCTACCTTCACAAGCGGTAGTGCAAAGGTCCTGAAACTAAGATAGCTGCCTCATCTCCGTCAAGAATCAAGTGAGAGCCCTGATAGGCAACGTAGACTGTATCATGAAACTGTTCTAAAGGTAGCACAAATCCCTAAATAATCAACGAGAAGAAGTGGAGGCATCGACCAAGCAGTCCCACTCGATACAGTCGTGCCCTGAGCCGCACCAGCGGAAAGCCCAACCTGGGGGATCATTCTCGCCCCAATGCAGACTCCATAAGCTACCAAGCTTGTAGAGTCAGACCTGCGCCATACTTGGAATGGAGGAGGTAAGCTTTAGGAAAGGCCCTCAGATATTATGGTGGGAAGTAAAGTCCCCTAGGGGGTAGAAATTAAAGAAATCTAAGATTAGCTCGGCGAGATACAACAAGCCTATTAAGCAAAGGCCCCATCTTCTGTTGATGCACTCCTCAAACAAACTAAACCATCATTCACAAATGATATCATGTAAGCTCAGCTGCCGCTTAGGTTCTAGATGCCTTAAATAGCACCTTACTCAGGCTAAGGAGACCCTAACGAGTACTTAAAACCATTTAAAGCATGGATGGAACTTCATGACACTTCCAGACCCATGATGTGCAGGGTGTTAGTGCACTGTTTTATGCAACATATTTATCAATCATATGAGTCCTTGTGTCATGTAGTCAGTTGAGCCCTTTGAAGTTGAAGACCGAAGACACAAGTGAATGTTGAGCATCAAGGAGTAAAGAACGAGTAAATAGGGTGCCTTGCTAACCCTAACTCTTAACCAAAAACAACAACCTTTGAACCTTTAGATGAGCCATAACTATCATCCCTTAGCCATAGGAGTCCAAGTTGATCATCCTAAAATTGGCTTTAGAGGTCGAAACGGCCAAAATTAGGATAGAAATAAAAAAAAATGTTCCTAAAATTTTTTATCCATGGATAGACCATTTCGACAAGTCAAAAGTCAAGTTCGACAAGTTGAAAGTAAGGGTCGATAGGTCAAAAGTGACAAAAACTGGAGAACAAGAAAAATCATGTGCCACAAAATATTTCGACACGTCGAAGCCTCAGGTCAACCAGTCAAAGATTAGGTTTGACTGCTCGATGATAAAGCTCGACATATCAAAAGTGGCAAAAATTAGAGAGAGAAAAATACCATATGCCATTAAAAATTTCAACAGGTTAAAGTACCTTTCGACCGATTGAAGCCTCAGGTCAAAAGCTTGAAAGCTGGCCATTTCGGCCTGTTTTATGATTGTTGGGACTCAATTCTCTTATATAGAAGATCCGGTCTTTGGGCAATCTGAGGGGGCACTGAAGATGAGGCCGTAGAAAAAGACTCTGACTTTAATAAACATGAACAAGCCATTGAGGAAGGAGTATATGACAATGAATGGATGGGTGAGGATCGTGGTGAATCTCTAGTTGTGAGGCAATTATTGTACACCCCACGGAAGGAATTACATCCACAAAAATACAATATATTCTATACGCGGTGCACCATCAACAGAAAAGTTTATAATGTAATCATAGACAATGGAAGTAGCAAGAACATCGTCTCAAGAGTGATGGTGGACAAGTTGCAGCTACTAATGACAAAACATCACTCCTCATACTCAATTGGTTGGATAAAAAAAGGTGAACGAGACTAAGGTAACTGAATAATGCATTGTCTTGTTTTCAATTGGTAAAACTTATAAGGATTAAATACTTTGTGACGTGGTCGACATGGAAGCATGCCATATGTTACTCAATCGACCATGGCAGTCAGACCGTGATGCAACCCACTAAGGATAAGACAATGTTTTTGTCTTCGTCAAGGATAGTTAAAAGATAATCATTATTCCTATAGCTCTAGAGAACCACCCTGAAGCTTCTAAAGTGGAAGGGAGTTCCCTCCTGACCATTCGAAATTTCATAGAGGAATCCAAGAAAACCGGTGAGATATACACCGTAGTGGTGAAGGGCGAGGAATCGGAGCCCTCAACCATTCCTCCAAGTTTAAGTCTGGCCCGAAGATTTACCTGATGGGTTACCCCACATAAGGGACATCTAACATCACATAGATATTATCCATGAGGCTAGCTTGCTCAACCGCCCTCATTATCAGATGAATCTGAGGGAGTGTGAGGTACTTCAAGGGCAGGTGGAGGAATTGATTTGTAAGGGTCTTTTGAGAGAGAGCATGAGCTCATGTGTCATACCAACGCTATTAATGCCAAAAAAAAGTGGGAGCTGGCGCATGTGTGTCGACAGTTGGGCAATCAACAAAATTACTATCAAATTTCGGTTCCCAATACCGCGGTTGGATGACATGCTCGATATGCTAGAAGGGGTCAGGGTGTTTTTTAAGCTAGAACTGAGGAGCGGGTACCATCAAATTTGTATATGATCTGGTGATAAGTGGAAAACGACATTCAAGAACAAGGAAGGGTTGTATGAGTGGTTAGTCCATGCCCTTCGGTCTATCAAACGCACTAAGCACTTTTATATGTTTGATGAATCAAGTGCTAAAATTATTCACTGGCCGATTTGTGGTAGTATATTTTGATGACATCCTAATATATAGCCAGGAGAAATAGAGCATAGGGAACATCTTAGAAAGGTGCTACAGGTCCTACAAGTTAACAAGTTATACCTTAACTTGAAGAAGTATAGCTTTTTAACAGATAGCTCGTTGTTCCTAAGATTTTTAACAACGTCCACGGGCATCTATGTGGACAATGAAAAGGTACGATCTATTAGGGAATGGCTGATTTCGACAAACATTCATGAATTGAGGAGTTTCCACGGGTTGGCGACCTTCTATCATCGATTCGTGTGGAATTTTAACACGATATTCGCACCTATTACAGATTGCATGAAAAACAGATTATTTTAGTGGACCGATGAGACTGACGAGAGCTTTCATGAGATCAAGCATTGGTTATCCACAACACCGGTCATGATTCTTCCTAATTTTGACAAGTTATTTGAGGTTAAGTGTAACGCTTCATATGAATTAGAGGAATATTATCAAAGAAAGGTAGGTCAATAGCATTCTACAGTGAGAAGCTCAGCAAAACCCGAACGAAATGGTCAACATATGAGCTTGAATTGTACGTTGTTGTTCAAACGATACGACATTGGCGGCATTATTTGATTCAAAGAGAGTTTGTTTTATACACTGACCATCAAGTATTAAAGTTTATTAATAGTCAAACTAACGTGAATCATGTGTATGCTAGATGGGTTGTGTTTTTGTATGAATTCATGTTCGTTCTAAAGCACAAGTCAAGGTAGTGGAACAAGGTTGTTGATGCTCTTATCCGCCGTGCATCACTACTTGTTACAATGAGCAATGAGGTGGTCGATTTCGACCATCTCTAGGAGCTGTATGCCAAGGATGAAGAATTCAAAGATTGTTGGATAAAGTGCCAAGAGGATCAACCCAATGACCTACATATAAAGGACGGTTTCCTCTTCAAAGAGAATCGATTATGCATCCCCTAAAGTTATCTGAGGGAGCAGATTATTTAGAAGCTACATGAAGGTAGCCTTAGTGGACACCTTGGGGAAGACAAGATGTGAGCTCTTATGGAGGAGAGGTATTACTGGCCACAATTGGTACTTGATATGGGAAAAGCAATACAACATTGTCATGTTTGTCAGACATCCAAGGGGTAATCTCGGAATACGGGGCCTCTACACCCTGTTACCTATGCCTGACAGCCCTTGGGAGGATTTATCCATGGACTTCGTGCTTGGTCTCCCATGAACACAATGCGACATAGATTCGGTGTTCATGGTGGTAGATCGTTTTTCTAAGATGGTGCACTTTATCCCATGCAAGAAGATCATCGATGCAATACACGTGACAAATCTATTATTTAGAGAGGTCGTGTGGCTACACGGGATTCCCAAGACCATTACTTCTGACTGTGACACGAAGTTCATTAGCGACTTTTGGCCGACTTTGTGAACTCGATTCGATACATGACTTCAATTTAGCAGTGCCTATTATCCACAAACTGATGGGCAGATAAATATTGTGAATCGCACGTTGGGAAACCTCCTTCGATGTATTTCAAGTGAAAAGCAAAATCAGTAAAATTTGACCTTATCTCAAGCAGAGTTTTCATTCAATAACATGGTGAACTGCTCGATAGGGAAGTCTTCGTTCTAGATTATTTATGGTCGAGTGCCTCGCCACACACTTGACTTAGTCCTTTTGCCCAAGCTCTCAGGCATGAGCATTGCAGCAGAACATATGACAAATAGGATCATGGACATTCATGCAGAGGTACAAACCAAGCTACAAGCCTCAAACGAGAAGTACAGGAGCAAGTGGACAAGCATCAGCGATAAAAAATGTATTCGAGGTAGGCGACCACATTATGGTCTATCTATGCAAAGAGAGATTTCCAACCAGGATGTATAACAAATTGAAAAATAATAAGATTGAAACGATACTGATCATCCATAAAGAACAATGATAAAGCTTATGTTGTTGATCTTCTGGATGACATGAAGATCTCAGGGACTTTTGACGTAGCGGACCTGACCCAGTATCATGAACCAAAGCAAGACGAAAACTCGAGGACACGTTCTTTTGAAGTGGAGGGGACTGATGTAGAGCAAGCAGCGGACAGTTTCATGGAAGCAGAGGTGATCGGGATCGTCTGAACTTAAAACGAACATATCTCGCAAACCGATATGAGTTATCGAACATACCATATATGATTTTGGGGTAGGACGAGCTACTTTAGCCACCCAACCCTGATGTGTCGGGTTACCCACGCCAAATTTGCAAAATACCATCAGATCAGTGGTCAAAATCCCATTTTATTTTCATTTTTATTATTTTTAGTAAGTTTTAGTTTGAGTATAACTCATCATCCGTTGGGCTTTAGGAGTTGCGCCCAACATGAAAAATGCTTAGAATAATTAGGAGAACATCATGGTTTGGCCAAATAGGACACTTACTATTTTGAGCTGAAAACCATGCACACTAGTGGACATCATGACCATCTATAAATAGTAAGTTTACTATTTATGGTAAGTCGCGATTTTTAGGAGTTTTAGTTGTAGTTAAGTCGCGATTTTTAGGAGTTTTAGTTGTAGTTTGATTCTGAAACTTCTCCCATGGCTTAATATCTCTATTTAAATGTTTATGAACTCATTTATTTCATTCAGCAATCAAATTACAAATTTTATAGAATTTATTTTCTATTTTCCTTAATTACTTTTTCCTCGTGGATTCGAGAAGTCTCTGTGAGGAGTCCAGAGAAGCTCCATGGATTCGGAGTAGTTATCCTTGAGGAAGATGATGATCGACCTCATCATGTTCATCCCTGCGTCACTCTTATAGAATCACCACCGATAAAACTTTCATATCGTTGGATGAATCGCCTTGCTCAACTAAGTTTCCTTGAAAACCATTTGAATATAATGCTTGATAGCATGAATCAAGTTTAGAATTTTTCTTATTTGTTTTCTTAAGTTTATAATTTTTTCTTTCATGACCATTTTTTCTTAATTTTAACATTTTTTAATATTGTCACCTTTTGACTTGGATTTCATCTTATCCCTTCCACTTATGTGTTTTTAATAAAAATTTCTCTAATCATTATGGGATCTTCAAAAGATCTTTCATTTTTTTTCTACGAGACTCTTCGGTGACCAACATGGTACATTGAGATTTACATTATTGATAAGATTCATAAACTAAACCATCCTACAAAAATGGCATAAAGCAAATCAAAAGTCCAACTTTTTTCCAGTTATCAATAATTTTCATTCTGCTAATCAAGATATTAAACTCGTTCAAGTGTTCTTCTAAAAAGAATCCTTCATTCATCTTCAAGTTGTACAAGTACCATTGGAAAAAAAAAATAATTTGATATTGATTTTCCTTCGTATAGATTCTGCAATTTGTCCCACACACTTTTAGAAGTGATTTAATCAAACACTTCAAACAAAATCAAATCATCGAGTGTAAGAAAAAGATCCACCATACCTAACTGGTTTTTTCCCTCATTACCTTGTATTTCATCTCCATGAGCTTTTCTCTTTTCCTAGGATGGTAATTGCACAACCTTCCTTTACCAACACCTTGTTCATCTTAATTGCCAAACGCCTAGTTGAATTCATCAAACTTTGATACTTCTATTATAGTAAAACTCAAACCAATCATCTAAAACACAATAGTAACACAAACACCAACATTGATCTTATGCTAAAAGCTTCTTAACCTTTATCTATGAATCCAACTTTTGCATAAAAACTCTAAAAAAATAAAAATTCAAACAATATAAAACATATAAGAAAAAAGAAATGAGAGACTTGAAGTGCGGTGTTTTACGTGACTTAGCAATATGTCTACATATATAAGAAAGTAATAAAGTACTTTCTCCCTCACTAAAATAGGAGAAATCAATAATAAAAGACATTATTATTATTATTATTTTTCATACTTTCATTTATACAATCTTCGGGAAGAAATCATCTACTGAGAAAATTATCTTACTCTTTACATGTCTTTTCTTTTTTTCTTTTTTTCTTTTTTTTTTTTTAATACAAATAACAGCACAGGAGGTTAGATATTCTTAAAGTCTAAGAAAACTATGTTAAATGTCATCACTACCTCTCTTGAATATTCCGTAGTCTTTCAGAAACTTCCAGATATTTTCAAAAAATTTTAAAAATTTCTAGAACTTCCGGAAACTTCTAGAGTTTAATAGAGTTTTCTTGACTCTTCCGGAATGTTCCGAACTATGCTAGAACCTTCCGAATTCTCTTAGAATGTTCCAGAATATAATAGAACCTTATAGGATATTTGGAAGCTTTTAAAACTCTTTAGAGTTATATTGACTTTAGAATCTTCCATAGCTTTCTATAAATATGGGGAGAGCCTCATTATTTACACAACACAATAAACAACAAAAAGTGAGTTCAAGAGTGAAAGCAAGGTGTCCAAGTATTAAGACTTCAAAGGTGTTTTTCCTTGTGTGTGAGAGTTGCCATTCAAGAGTAATAGTTTGTGAGTGTTGTAAAGCATACACTTATTGTATGCAAGTGTTTGTAATAAATATAGTTACATTTACTTGTCATGTTCAACTCTTCAAACTAGGCTTCAACATACAAGAGAGAAGAATGAATTTTTTTTTTATATTTGAAAATGTCGTATGCATTATAAATGCTCTATCGTCTCAACATCTCACTGCCTCAGCACATCTAGGGTTGGGCCTATTGAATATATGTTTGATCAAGTCAATGATAGGGCTTATTTTTCAATTCTCCATCTTAACCATCCATTTTTACATGTTATTGATGGCCGTGTGAGTATTCAGTACCGATTAGTGAGGATTCTTTAACTATTGCCTGCCAATAAGTAGTATGTAATTAATGGATGGAATTCCCGATTGATAGTTGGATATCCACGTGTCCAAAGTAATAGATGTATCATAAAGCTACCATACAACTTGTTGTAATTGTATGTTATACTTAATTTCCTACAGTTATAATAATAATGATGTGGCAATAATAACTAAGGAAAAAAAAAAAAAAAGGGTCTTAACGCTTAAGACAAAAAGGTAATATACAATCGTTGTATTACATGACAACATCCATAGGACAAGCAAGTTGACAATATTTTGTTAGGAAGCAAAGTACTCTTTAAAGGATGAGATGTTAATATCATACAAACACTCGTCCTGCCAACTTGCGTTACAGGTTCACCGGCGGACACGGATTCGGTAGCGACCCTTCAACTACCGCGACCTTGTTACTCGTCGGTGCTGTGGATCCCACCATGATGTATGTGTTTTATCCATGCGGTCTATCCCTTTTTCCATCTCATTTTAAGGAATGAACCTAAAAAATGAGCAAGTCCAAATCTCCTGTGGACCACCGCACAAGAAACGGTGGTGATTGAACGCCCACCGTTAAAAACTTCCTAAGGCCGACTGTAATCATGTTTATTTTTCATCCAACCTGTTGATTAGGTCACACAGACCTGGATGAAGGGCAAACACAAGTATCAGCTTGATCCAAAACTTTCGTGGGCCTTGGGAAGTTTTTAATTGTGTTTGTTCAATCACCCTTATTTCCTGTGGCGTGGTTCACCTGCAATATGGACCTATTTAATTTTTAGGCTAATGCACTAAAATGAGGTGGAAAAATGATTGGACAGCATGGATAAAAAAAATACATCATAATGGGGCCACGGCACCGATAAGTACCAGCCTCGGTATTGGAGGGGTAACTACTGAATCTGAGTCAACCAGCATGGGACGGATTGCGTGTTACCCCCGCCACAGAGGCATCTTAGTGTCCGGGGTTCTGTGAGGCCATAAAAATGTGCGTGACAAATCCCCTCCGACCATTTGTTTTTAAAGACCACAATAAGACAGGATTGTAAAAATCAGGAAGATCAAAAACTAATGTGGGCCATGCCAGTGGAAAGAGTGGGAATTGAACGCCTGGCGGTGACAGAAGTTTTGTATCAAGATGATATTTGTTCCTAAGTTTATCTTATTATTAGTAATTCTATTAACAGTTTGGATGACATATAAACATCACAGTCAGCTCTAGGAACGCTTCAATAGCGGATGTTACTCGTTCACACTGTTTTGTTGGTGTAGCTCACCTGAGTTTTGGATATCCATTATCTTTATCATCCTGTCCTATTGTGGTCTTTCAAAAAGGATGGACGGAGTGGATTTCTCTGTGAACCCCACACAGCACCGGGCACTAGATATATCTATGTGCCCCGAGGTCACAGACCATCCGCTCCCTACCAGCATGCGTCGCTCCATTAATACCCACACGCGCTGAAATGGTCGATGAACGGAACCGTACGTCCATGTTTTGGATTCTACGCCACCTTAAGAAGCTTTTGATGAGATGAACGGAGAGCACGTGGAATTAAAAAGGAAAAAAATATTAATGGTTCACATTCAACTCCAAAAATCAAAGGTTAAAATTATATTTGAAGCATTATTATCATCATTGCACATGGCTCATTTGCAGTAGCTAGGGTGGTTCCAATCATTTTACACCTTTGCACGGGCCCTATGATGGCGATCCTTGACTGGCGATGCGGGCCCATACTTTTACAAGTTGACGGCCAATCACCAAATCGAGTGGCTGCGAATGGATGGGAAAGGACGTGGATTGCCTGCAAAGCTTTTGCCGGAACTTCATGGGGGCGACCCACTGTAATGTTTGTCAGAAATCCACCCTTCATCCATTTTATTAGATTATGTTAGGAGATGGGCACAAAAATATGGCAGATTTAAAACTCAAGTGTGCTACGCATCAGGTAAAATGAGTAGGGAAATGCCAACGTGACTTAGGGATGAAGAGTTATACTCAAGCTAAAACTTACAATAAATAGTAAAAATGAAGTTAAAATAGGATTTCGACTATGGATCTAATGGTATTTCACAAATTTGGCGTGGGTAACTTTGCATAACCGGGTTGGGTGGATAAAACAGCTCATCCTACTCCAAAATCATATATCGTACGTCCGATAGCTCATTCCAATTTGCAAGATACATCCATTTTAAGTCTGATAGTCTGGATCACCTCCGCTTCCGATCGAGCCTTTGTCTGATCTATCTTGCCCATGAAATTATCTGCAACCTGCTCTATATCACTACCGTTGAAATCACCTTAGAGTTTGATAATGTTTAATGTTTATATGTGATCCATTACAATTCATAAGGTCCTTTGGACTAGGGATGAATTGTAAAGAGTGGCCTCCCAAATGTTTCAATGGTAGACATTCAATCCTCACCTTTTCACGGCCGTCAGGCCTTGTTTGGGTTTTGGATCTACCTCATTTTTAGTCATGCCCTGACATAATCTATCAAATGGGGTGGATTCCTCGCACCCTCAAAAGACTTTCACGTGCAGGAAAGACGAAATTAATCAACGTTAGCTAACTATTATCCTTATTTTTTAAGTTTACGTTATTAATATTGAGTTGAATAGTGTTGAGTTTCTGAGTCAAGTTGACCGGGCCGAACATCGAGTCAAGTGGAGTTTTAGAATTATGCTCAATCAGACTCATCCCTCCTCAGTAAAGTCGTGACTCAGCCATGTCAATCCATATTTTAATTCTAACTCATTGCATCCAACCCGACCGACACGGTTTGACCCGTGTCATGGCGTAGGCAAAACTAACTCGAGTGTGTAAGCAGGATAGGGTCAGCAATTGCAGCTACACGTTTCCTTATCCTTAATTTTTAAGTTAATATTTAGTTTTCGAATCAACTCGACCCATCTGAACATCGAGTCAAGTGGAGTTTTCGAACTATGCTCAATCCAAATAGTCTGTCCTGAGTCAAGTCATGGCTCGTCCATGTCAGATGTGACTCAGTCATGTCAACATCTATTTTTAATTCTAACTCATGCATCCAACCGGACCCTGACTCGGTCTGACCTGTGTCGTCACGTCCTCAAAACTAACTCAAGCGTGTAAAGGGGATGGTGGTAGCAATTGCAGCTGCAAGTTTCCTGGTTTCCTGATCTAACTTAATGAAATGGATCAGATGAAGATTGAAGATGTTAACATAAATGAAGATGTTGGCATTCCACCTTTCTCTTTCTAACACAGTCGTTCAAACCATCCATTGCAAACACAAACTTTAACTTCACCCCTACTCTACAGACATAAAATGCCCCACAACCCAAACCACTTTCGTTTTTTATTATTATTTTTTACCTTCCCACCTTACCCACTTCCTTTCTCTATATCCTCTTCTTACACCTCAAACGGCTCCATTGGACAGTCGTCAATCATCGATAACAACCATGATGAAACCTTCCAGGAGGAAAGTCCCCCTCTCGATCGTCGCCGTTATCGTTTGTGCATTTGCATTCTCTGCAGTGTTGTACATGGAGGATATTGGCGCTCTCACCCGCACTTCCATACTTAAAATCACACCTTGTTCCACAATTTCTAATGAGGTGGAAACAGGTAATTATCCTTCTCTTCTCCATTGTTCTTCTAAGGGTGCTATTATATATGATTGTCCACAATGGATTTTTGGACGACCTTGATGTGGTGGGCCACTATGTCGATTGGAAAAATCTAACCATCAAATTAAGAATCCCTTTTTTGACTTCTGATTGAATGGCTTCCATACAGTATCTATATATAGATCATCAACATCATGGCCCACCAAATAAATGGTTCTGATCACTGGAAATATATAAGTATCCATCTATGAAGTTCCAGGAGAAACTGCCTTTGGTGGGACATTAGGCATATGCAATCTTGTATCAGGTCCAGATACATCTGTTAGTGCATGTAACTCTTTGAAGAGCTTAGTGCATGGTTTTAAGACTCTGTGTAACTCATCTGAGTTGACTGGGACTTAAAACCATGCATGCACATTTCTCTTTTCCCCTACTAAATGTGATGATTTGGGTATGAACTGTGGATGTGTTTGATAGAGGAGAAAACTGATTCTGCAGTGGACCAAATGACTGAGTTTGATCCGGACAAGTGCGATGTGACAAAAGGGAGGTGGGTCTTCAACATTTCATCTAAGCCGTTCTATTCGGATCGGACGTGCCCATACTTGGACAAACAAGTATCCTGTAGGATGAATGGACGGTCGGATGGTGATTATCGTTACTGGGAATGGCAGCCGGATGAATGCAATTTGCCAAGGTAGAGAACCGTTGCATCAGATTCTTCCATTTTATGAGTAAGCGATCGTGGTGGCAATGCACATTCCTTCGTACACAGGCTATAGCTACCTTCTTAACTGCATGATATGATTTACGTTGGGTGGCGTGGTGCTATTGTTAAATCTGGAATGTTCATCTGGTGTGCTACATTTGTTTTCGTTGTGCCTGAAAATCGGTCTGGCCTGTACATCAAGTGGGCCTACCTGATGACTAGACCAGCATGTTTTTCGAGCCACAACGCATACGTAGTGGGCCCACATGATGCCCATAACCGATATTACATACGTTGCATTGGACTCGGATTGCGTATTGTAGAGCACTGCACTGACGTGGGTATTGTGTCTAGGTGGAAAAGCTCTGTGGGTCCCACCATGATGTATGTGTTTTATCCATGCTGTCCACCCATTTTGCCACTTCATTTTAGGGTATTAAGCCAAAAGGAAGGCAGATCCGAAGCTCAAGTGGACGATACCGTAGGAAGTAGTGGAGATTGATTGCCTGCCATTGAACACTTCTTGAGGGCCACAGAAGTTTTGGATCAAGATCATAGTTGTTCTTTCCCTTCATCCACGTATTTGTGACCTTATGAACAGATTGGATGGAAAATAAAAATCATGATGGCCCTAAGAAGGTTTCAACTGTTGACATCATTATCTCCACTGCTTCCAGTGGTGTGGTCCACTTGAGCTTTGGATCCACAATATTTTTTGTTCTCATGGGTTAAAATGATCTATCAAAATGGATGGACGGTGTGGATAAAAAATATACATCATGGTGGGGCCCACAGAGCTTTACCACATATACACAGTACAAACATAGGTGATGTGTTCTACACTAGGCAATCCAAGTCCCATTGCATTGGTTTTGTAGTATGGTTTTAAGATTTGGAGGATGGCTCAGATTCAGTAGTTGCGGATCTGGTTCAATACCAGGAGTCACCCCTAACTCGGGCTAGTCAGCCCCATTCAATCCCGATTCAGGCGTTTCATGACTCAGGGCTGAACAAGTCTATCCGAGTAAGTCTCTTAACCATGCTTGATAGCTCTAATTTCTCCTAGACTCAGCTCAAAATTCACCAATAAGTCTGATTCGGTTGAGATTTGATGAAAATCATCAAGTTGGTTTACTGACTCAGTTGAGACTCGACGAGTTGATTTTCTGAGTGATCAGTTGACTCCACACCAACTATGTTAACCATTTCTTAATAACACCGTATCCGAAGTTGTTGAGGTTCGAACTTACAACTTTGTAAAACATCCAACCACCATATATCTTGCTTATTATTAGTATTTTAGGCCTATTTGGTTGCAACAAGTATCATGAAATCTCATTATTAATCAGTGGGGCCAACCTACAATATGGACCGTCAACCATGTGAGGCCCACCATCAATGTGGGGCCACCTTGGATGTTGGTTGCTCATCATGCCGAACATTGAATGTGGGCCATTCATCATGCAGGGCCCACCTTTAATGTGGACCATCCATCATATGGGGCCCAACTTCGAAGTGGGTCGTCCAATATGTTTGGCCCTCTTTAGATGTGGGTCATTCATCATTAGGGGCTGGCCTTCAATGTAAATTATCGAGGTGTAGGGCCCACCTTAATAAGGATCATCCATAATGTAGGGCCCACCTTTAATATTCACTGCCATCACGTAGAGCCCACCTTTGATGTGAATCATCCATTGTGCAGGCTGCACCTTCAATGTGAGCCGTCCATCATGCGGGGCTCGCTTTGAATGTGGACCATTCATCATTAGGGGCCAACCTTTTATGTGGATCATCCATCATCTGAGCCCACCTTCTATGTCCATTGCCCATCTTGTGGAGCCCACCTTTGATGAGGACTGTCCATCATGTGGGCCCACCTTCAATGTGTGTTGTCCATCATGTGGGGTTTGCCTTGGATGTGAGCCATTCATCATTAGCAGGGGCCGACCTTTGATGTGGACCATCATTATGAAGGCCCATGTTAATATGGTTCATCCATCATGTGGGGCCCACTTTTGATGTGGACCATCCATTGTGTGGGCCCCACCTTTGATGTGGACTATCAGTCCATCATGTGGGCCCTCCTTTGATATGGACCATCCATTACATGGAGAGATGACGGGAGAGAGAGAAGTAGAAAACTAAGAAAGTTAAGAAGGAAAAATTTTATGGAAATAAGTAACTTTTATCGCAAAAATTACTATCACAATGGTGCTTAACAAACTAACGTAATTTTTTAAAGTAACTTATTAAATTAAATTAAGTTTTTTTTTTTATATTATTTTATATTTTTATATTTTTTTATTTTTTTAAAAGTTACTCATTGGACAGTCTCCAAAAAGGCTCTTAGTGGGATAGGCTACTAAATTTTAGTTGGGCCAGCTTGGGCCAGGCCTGTCTATTCCAAATTACATGATCTTTAAAACAGGTAGGACCACCTATGTTTGTAACGTAGTGGGTGCATGAATAAAAGAGGAGATCACCATCTTCTTAAAAATAGCTCATAAATTTACAACATGATAAAAATCTCTAAAAACGAATATATATATATATATATATATATATATATATATATATATATATATATATATGGGAACGCTCGACCTCACGAGTCCGTCCCATGAGGACGAGCTGTGTGGGGCCCATCGTGATGTGTTTCGAACATCTACCCCATCAGTCAGATGCACCATTCCATCGTGGGCCTAGGTCTCAAAAATCAAGTCAATCCGTGACTTTTGTGGGCCACACCATATACAGAAGTGGAGAGGGGCTGTGCACCATTAAAACATTCATAACCATTTTTTGGGCCCACCGAGATGTGTTTTGCAAATCCAGCCTATCCATTATGTGTGTCCCACTTGGATGAGGGTTCAGATCAAGTTTCAGACGCATGCAAATTTCAGGTTCGCCCCACCAAGTGCTTTTATATGTTTTAACGGTGTCTTCACATGATTTTAGATGCTATGGCCCACCTGAGTTCCGTATACGGCTGATTTTTGGGATAGCACATAATTTAAAGGGGACCCATCAAATGCACGGTGTTGATGGTCGACACGCATCATGGTGGGGCCCACACAGCTCGACCTCGCGGGAGCTTATCGTGAGGTGGAGGGCATAGTACCTTTTCCCTATATATATATATATATATATATATATATATATGAATGAATTATTGCTTACCCCAAAGTTTAGGTCTTACCATATTTTATTTAAAGGCACGACACGAATCCAGTTCCAAGTCAACTTACAGGTCATGTGGTCAGGCTGTGGCCAAAGTGTCAGGTCCACAGGCTGGGCTCAGTCTGAAATAATGATCCTAAAAATTAGACAAGGAGAGGACAGAAAAACCTTAGCCACTCCTATTGAAATGGCTAGTTTGGAAGGATCATGGTCTTTTACCTTGCACATTATATATGCTTGCTTTTATACATATACATACATACATTCTACGGTATAAGATTTTGCGATCAAGGCCACATGTTGCACCTCAATGTTGAGTTTGAAAACTACTTCTACATAAAAATGTTAAAAGGAATGAATATCTGTTACAGGTTTGATGGTGCAGTGGCCTTAGAGAGGCTGAGAGGAAAGAGGCTAATGTTTGTGGGAGACTCCCTCCAAAGAGGCCAATGGCAATCTTTTGTTTGCCTGGTTGAATCTCATATACCTGAAGGCCAAAAGTCCATTCGACGTGGTCGGACTCTCACTGTTTTCAAAGCCAAGGTATTATAGACGACGGAACGTTTACCACACTAGCAATTTAGACTTTGTACATCTGAAGCATCCCCATGAATCACATATTTGCAAACACAGCTTCATTTTTATAATTTTATTAGCCACTAATTAGTTTTTTTGTTGTTAATTCTATTAGAACAAAGGCATTGAATGTGAACAAAACTGAAATTGTCAAGAGGTTTTTCTGCAATGCACTTAGCCAATTGGTATTTAAGTAAACACATGATCATAAAAAAAGATTTGGATTGAAAGGTCCAAAGAGAAGTGCTAGTGAAAGTTTACAGTTGGAGAAGTTAGTGGGTCCTGGTGTGAACATGTCTCCACCCAAAAATGGGCAGGTTCCACTCGCGTGGTGGGCTGCATGTATTTGAGAATGATTGACGTGCAAGAAAAGGATGGCCTTTGTTCTATATTCAAACTACATTTGTCGCCTATACGATGCATGAATCTTATTGATTTTTGGGCCATGGCATGCTCACAGTGGTCCCCTCATGATGATTGGTCCATATCATATGCACGTGTGCAAAGCCAGCACATGTGCTCCTCTCTTTAAATGAATCACCTAGTATTTCTCTCGTTTGAACTTTAATTTTTTGTAATATTCCCCACTACTATTGCATTGATTAATTTTAAGCTACATGGTCAATTATTTTTAATATAACGCTAACGGCTTTGTTCGATGCACTTGTAGGAATATAATGCTACGATCGAATTCTATTGGGCACCTTTCCTTGTCGAATCCAACTCCGATCTCCATGTTATACCAGACCCCAATGATAGAATATTGAGAGTTGATTCCATTCGTAAGCATGCGAAGAATTGGATAGGAGTAGATATCCTTGTGTTCAATACATATGTTTGGTGGATGAGTGGTCTAAAGATCAAGAGCCTGTAAGTTCCAATTCCCCACCTTCGAAAGTAATTAAACATGTCGCATATCATTAAAAACTTAATTTTGTAGAAAGCTAATTCAAATAAAATTGTCCTTTTATAGAAAATACTATGGCATTCAATGGACTAGCATTTGGACTAGGGATAAAATCAATTGAGTTTGATAGAGCATCCAAATGGGCCGGTCCAAATGATAGATTGTCGTAGGATTAACTACTTCAAGTGACATCAAAATGCTCGAACAAGGTCCTTGGAAATTATTTGGAGGTGTATAACATAAATCATTTATAATTTGAAGTTCTTTTTTATGCTATTATAAGGTAATGATCTCAATAGAATAAACTTGTGTATCTATCATATGATGAGCATAGGTGGGGTTCCTTTGCGAACGGAGAGGATGGATTCGAGGAGTTGGACGCACCCATCGCTTATAGGTTTGGTTTGAAAACATGGGCCAATTGGGTTGATTCGACTGTGAATCCAAACAAGACCAGAGTCTTCTTCACTACAATGTCACCTACCCACATGAGGTTTTATCCTTTTTCTTAATCATATACACTAATATTGCTTTATAGAAAAGTAATTTTAATGAATTCAAATAGATACAACAATGTAAAGTTGTGTTCAGATGCTCAATTGAATTGAAACTCAATCATTCAATTCATTGAAGTGGAAATGGTCAGATTGGGGCTATCCCAAATTACTTTCATAGTAAAGGACCATCCACTAAATCGACATTATAATCGTTGCAAGTACAGTTTAGAGTTTGATCATCCACAACTTGCTCATTTCTTCTGACTGAAATTTGCGCTAATTCAATCGAGTTTGATTGAGCATCCAAACACAACCTAAAATTATCAATATCCTTATGAAAACTCTCATTACAGAAGTGCTGATTGGCACAACATGAAGGGGATCCGATGCTATAATGAAACAAGGCCAGTCTTGGATAAGGGATACTGGGGAAGTGGTTCTGATCTCCGGATGATGAAGGTCGTGACGGATATCGTTAATAGAATGAAGGTCCCAGTGTCTTTTGTTAACATAACACAACTATCGGAGCACCGGATAGACGGCCATACATCAGTTTACACTGAATACCAAGGTAACGTCCTAACAGATGAACAAAAATCAGACCCGCAGAAATACGCAGACTGTATACACTGGTGTTTGCCTGGAGTGCCTGATACATGGAATCAAGTCTTTTATGCCTACTTGTAAACAAGAAGAGAATTCATTGTTATTCATGCATTGATGAATTTCAATTCAAATATACATAGAATTCCAATCTTGCATGTGCAACCTAACTGGTTCAGATATACATGTGCTTTTTTGTTACCACCATAACAGAATTTCTACCATTCAACAAAATAACTACACCTCACATTTTATAAACAATTACAATATAGTATACGTTTTAGAAGTTCATTAGCTCATGATCGTGAGGCCCGGTGTGTGTACTTCTACCATCTTCGACTTTTTGTTAATATCCTTAACAAGAATGTTCCCATTAGCAACAGTAGAGGGTAGTCGATCGTAGGCAGATCCATGGATACCCAAGGGGGCCCTACGGTTGTTTGACCACTGAGAGTCCCACTCGACGGCCTTGGTTGTACTACAAGCTACAATTGGACCCCTAGGAACTGTTAATCTCGCTGATTTCTGCAATGCAAAACAAAGGTTAGCTATTAATTTATATAATTTTAAATTATCTTAACATACAAATCTTCATATAATTATTTATTGGTTGGAGTTAATCACCTGCGGCAAGAGCCTTTCGAATATCATTCTGTAGTAGTAGGCTTCTTTGGTGGTGGGTGTGTTATGTGGAAAGATGTATTTTACAGTAAGCATCATTTTATCTGTCACTTAAGATATGAAACAAGAAATTAGATGGATGGATGAATTGATGTGAGATGGGCGTATGGATGGAGAGTGTACATGTTCGGCTGCATGGGCTTTCAGTCCATCAATCCAACAATAGCCAACACCATCTCTGAACTGCTCCTTTTGCCTATAGAGAATATGCTATATAATAGAAAAGAGGCCTTGTTAGTCGGGTTATTCAAGTAACTAGTATATAGTCATAGAGATAGATGTTCCTCCAAACCACGTGTGATGAGTTACCACTATATTCTACATCATATATGTGCAAGTCTACAGATAACAATCAACCAATTGAGTCATTCAATGATATCAGATGAAAGCCATGGAATCAATAGGAGAGCATTAGGTCTAATTAGTATTATACCTTTGGAGAAGGATTTTCTTCATCGTCAAAGGCCTTCCTCAACACCTACTTCTCAACACTTCCAAGATCTAGTTTAATCTGATATGCATTACACAAAATAAGACACAATGCAATTAAAACACCTTGAAGAGTTAAGAAGATCAAAATGGATAGGTTATTCTCATGTCTATAAATTACATTCCAAACTGTATTTGGAAGTAATGAAATAATTACAACCTCTCTACATACCATCTTCCATTCAGGATTGATATCCATTGCAACATTGGTAAACCCTTTATCTAAAAATGGCACATGAGTCTCCAAGCCCCATGCAGAGGTTGCTTTATTAGCTCTCAAGGACTGGTGGAGGGCCTTGATCTGCAGAGAACAAGAATATTAATGTATCTATGATACCAAACTAGAAAACTATAACAGCTTGGGTTGTTGGAAGTAAAAAGATACATGATTCTAGCATTCTCCAAATGCATTAGAAGAAAAAGGAACCTTGCCAATGTGAAGAATTTCGAAAATATTTTCTTAATAATTAAGTCAAAGGAAAAACTTCTTAACTGAAAAAAAAAAAAAAAAAAAAAAAAAGGAAAGGAAAGAACATCACAATTAGGGAGGATAAAAGCAGAGTTTTAGACAGTTTATGATTTGGAGATATTGATACATTGGGCCCATTTGGATGCTCATTTGGAAAAAAATTGCAATGATTGAATTAGAAATAGAGGAAATAATCAAATTGGAGGTAAAATCATTTTAAGATGTAAGGAGACCTACCCTCGGTTGCAATTCTATGCATTTAAAGTTGAATTTGAGACAATTTGACATATTACTTCACTCATTATGAGTGTGGGGCTTATCCCACTTTGGTCATTTCTGATTTATTGAATTCAACTACTGCAATTCCATTCAATTGAGCAACCAAAGACAACCTTAATATTGGATTCTGTATTCAAAGAGTTATACATGTATTGTAGATATTTTTGTTACGCAAGTGTATTACAATACAGTCACAGATAATCATAATCATCCACCAATGTATACCTTATGACATGTCTCGTGGTGGAACTCCTTGCTGGGTGCCATGTGAAAATATAAGTAACCTCCAAATATCTCATCAGAACCTTCACCCAAGAGGACTATCTTAACTCTTCATGATTTAATCTTACGAGACATAAGAAACATGGGTGTACTCTCCCTAATGGTAGTCACATCATATGTTTTGATATGGTAGGTAACATCTTCAATAGCATCAATACCATCCTGCCAAACATGAAACTCTATGAATTTTCACTTCATGATACAGAAGGCATGGGCATTATAGAGTTTTGTGAAACTCCCACCTTGATATCTCTGTTGTACTTGTGGCAGTTTTGAAAAGTAATTAGGACCATGGATTTGGGAAGGGGATGTAAATAATCACAAAAAATCAAAGGGACTCAACTGTGGAAGCCATCCAATAAGTGGACTGTTCAAGAGATGGATTGCTCAATACGTCACAATCACTGTACATGTTTGACATTGCACAATGATTGAACCGCTTTGAACTTCTATGATGCACACAACATGATTGTATTTCTCTAGAGACATTTTAAATTCCAATACCTGGGCAGTAAAGTGAAACTCATAGTGAACAGTTCAGATAACCTGAACCCTAAGCAATGCACAAGTGACAATGCAAATGAGGGGATTGTTCCCTTAAAATTTTGAGACTTTAAGAAATTATTATAAAGGAATGTTTTTGAACCTCAGGGCCAACACAGAAGGAATGGAGTTTGGCTCCCCATTGCTTTGCAGCCTTCGTTTTTGACAAGTGACGTGCCGTAACCGCTTCAACTAAGGATAAATCAATGCCTTCAGATAGTAAGACACTAAAAAGTACATCACTCATCAGTCTCTTAGTCACAGCTTGTGAAATTTCAAATGTAAAAAGGTAAGAAGTGAGAATTGCATTAAACAAAAATCATGAGATACAAATGATAAGAAAAGAAAGAAGGAATAAGAAACATGTATGGAATTTGTATAAGAGGCATTATAATAATGCTTGATTGAAAGATTTTTTTTAAAAAAAAGTTCAAATAGAGGCAAGGCCCACCTTTTGGTAACCAATGTCTGTAATCTGATGAGCACTATCAATAAATGGATTCCTACAAGGACTTGCCACATCAGATGATTCTATCCATTTGTTGAAAATGGACAATTATAACTGATGGTCTACATATGACAAAGCCTGATCGGATTATTACATTCATCTATGAGGGAGATATTTTGGGTATTTCCTGTCCATCCAAGGCCACCAAATCAACAATTTGGATCACAAAAGGTGACTGACATTTTTATTGGGTTAAGCTTTTGTTGAGTTATACATGTAATGATAATAACAACAACAACAACAACAACAACAACAACAACAGCAACACAATTTTATTTCTCATGCATTGCATATGTGTGAGTTTTAGTAATATCACATCTTCAAATGCCTTTCTCAAACCATTAGGTCATATGGAGTCGATAGAATAGCTTCTATAAACCAAGAGGGGTCGTACCATCTCTGAAAACCACCTGCAGTCATTTCAAATAAATATAATTACCATTTTTCTTAAACATGACTCAACAATCAATCTACTCAAAAAAGCTCAACGGGCGCAAAGCAATTATCTTCTCTGCTGGAGTATAAGTGACCAGGAGGTAAGCTCTCAAAATGTTTGCAATCGGCATTCAGTCCTTTAATTTCAGATGAAATCCAAACAGAAGCTGTAAACAAAGATAAATGATTAACAGAAAGAGAAAATTGATTTCAATTCAGAATTCTAGTTTAAAATTTTTAAGTAAATAGTAATAAAGCACAAAGTAAGGAATTGAATTACGAATGTTCTGTTTATCCATGAAAAACAGCGAACATGATCAAGCATTGGAAAGAAGGAAGCATCCTCAAACACTAATTACATTCCTATAAACTATTACTAGAAAGTAACATAATCAAAATTTGAAGCCCAATCATTCATATGAATGCTTAGGAATGAAATTACATTCAGCTTTTGTTCACTGATCAAGATTAACGTTGTAATTCAATTCAAAATTTCAAAGTTTGTCCAAACAATTATAGAAAAATAATAAAAATAAGACTACTATCGAAACTATAGAGCCACTTGCCATTGAGTCCCCAACCAATATATAGAGACGTGATCCCAATTGCATCTCGAGCAACGATGAAGCTATTGTCACGAGTGTCCAACACCACAAATGAGAACATCCTATCCAATATGTCCAGAAAGTCCTCTCCATATTCTTCATACTAGCAAAATCATTTCTAAGTTAATTATAGAATGGGAGCTAAAATTTATACAGAAAGATTTTTATTTTTATTTTTTTTCCTTTCAGAAATGCCCTAATGAAAACTAAATGAAAATATTTCTAAATTTGAAATTCATTTATGAAGTCTTCTAGCACTAGATTTTGATTGAAAGGCTCGACAACCAAATTCTTGAAATTGCACATCAGCACTACTATTTTTTAAGTAAATGTGTTTGTAATATCAAATAAAGGTGAAAAGAAACACTACTCAAATTAGTAAATGTAAGGCCTGCATCCTAGTCTATACCATTCCTTAGACTTCCGCAATTATCCCTGTTGAATTCCGGCAACCTACGACCTGTAATCGGTGTTTGCGCACAACCCTAAGTCGCATCCTGTGGATCAGAGTCGACTCGGCCCGAGACTTGTATCCTTGTGACCGCACCGTCGCCGCGGTTCCAACGCCGCGTCTTGCGCACCGATGCGATCCCAGGCCAGGAGTTGTGGGCCCGTGTTTATTTCGAGAAAAACACCGCGCATTATGAATCCTGAGAGAATCTCTACCCAATCTATCTAATCAATCAATCAATCAATCACAAGTTAAGTACAACCCATCCATCTCTTACCGACAAAGCATGACACCCATCTCTCTCCCATTCCCAAAAAGTCAACCAAGCCTATACCCTCCTTACAACACCCATTCCTCTCATCTCATCCCTCGTACAACACTCTCTCCTCTCTCATTCTCTCTACCATTTCCCAAGTTTCTATGAGAGGAGAGTTCTAAGGAGAAGAAGCCAAGTGTAGCCCACTTCCTACCCCAAGATCTCACCATTGAACCCTTCAATTCTCATCATCCTCCTTCAAAGAGGAAGCATAGGAGCTCAGGAGATCAAGGAGCCTAAAAGAAGTGAAAAGCGGTGGGTGTTCATAGCACTAGATATTGATTTTGATTTAGGGTCCACATGATTTTTGGGGCCCATCTTAATGTATGCATTATAATTGCTATAGGAGCTCATAGTGGCGGAGCTTCTCTGCTACACGTCTCTCTCTCTCTCTCTCTCTCTCTCTCTCTTTCCCATCTTTTGGCCCACCATGTTGTATCTGACCCACGCCGTCCGCGAGATGGGCCCACCTTGCTGGACTGTCCAGTAGACGGCCTTGCTGCTTGTCCGTCTAGACAGGCCTGCATGAAGGATAACACAAATATCAGTTTGGTCCAATAGGTGGGCCATGCTGACGTGGACCCCACCTTGATGCGTGATTCATCCACGATGTCCATTTGTTTCATCCAGACCGTCTAGCTATTTGGACGTGGTCGTGGACCACCGTGATATATGTATTGTATCCCATCGTCCAATCCCTAGACGATGGGAAGCTAATTGGTTAGAGTACCTCACACTAGCTACGTAGCTGCTATATGTGACGTCAGCAAGTTCTGGGTCCCACATGAGGTATGTGTTATATCCCAACCATCCATCTGGATAGTGGGAACCACGCAGCTATGTTGCTACATTGACGTCAGCAGTTCTTTGGCCTGATCATAAGGCATGTGTTATATCCCAAGTCGTCCATCCTTTTTTCAGACGTGGGACCCACCACACTTGCTACACGTGTGGGGTGGGCCCCTACCTTGATGATGCGTTGTACATCACACCGTCCATAGCTGGACGGTGCTATGTGGGGCACACCGTGATGTATCTGTTATCCAACCGTCCGTCCGAACGGTGAGGCCCACCTTGATATATGCATTCCATATGCACCGTCCGTCCTCTGGATGGTGCTGCTGGGCCGACCATGATGTATGTGTTTTCAGCCACACCATCCCTCCATGGGACCCCCTCGATATATGTGTTGTATCCATCTCATCCGTCCAGATGGGCTGGACATGGGCCCATCATGATGTATGTGTTTTATCAGAGCCGTCCAACCCGTGGACTCCACAATAATGTGTGCGTTGTATATCCAGTTGGCGGGGCCCACTTCGTAATGTAATAGACCCATCTTGATGTATGTATTGCAAGCACACTACCCATCCCTTGTGCCTAACCTATGGGCCCTTGTGTGTGGCCCAATATGATGAATTTGTGGCCCATTTGATGAGGCCCATTGTGATGTATTTGAGGCCCATGAGTAAGGCCCATTATGATATATTTTTGGCCCACCTAGTGAGGCCCATTGTGATGTGTTTATGGCCTTTGATGAGGCCCAATGTGATTGTATGAGAGGCCCAATGTGATGTACATATGGCCCATATGATGAGGCCCATTATGATGTATGAGAGGCCCATTTGGTGAGGCCCAATGGGATGTATATTAGGCCCTTATGTGAGGCCATGGGCCCATTATATGTTTGGCTCTGTGTGGGCTACTCCTTGGGAGCAATGTTGGTTAAATGTCCACACTGATGGGCAATGATAGTTAAATGTCCACATTATGATCTTCCCTTAGGCCTTTGTTAGGCCCATTCTCATCCTTCTCTAAGTGGGTTGACCCTAATCATTGGGCCCCATTGATATTACACGATCCATTTATTCATTAGTCTATCTCAAGATGTTAGGCTCCCTATTAGTTGTTAGTAAGATTATTTCTTTTATCTTGGAGTCCATCTAGGACTTATTTAGGCCCCTCAGGGCATCTAGCGGGCTATATGATAGTATGGAGAAGGAACCCTTTCTGGATCCTTAGGTATATAGGTAAGGCCACCTAGGCCCAACCTTGATATAAGGAGAGTTCATCCTCACCGTAAATGGAAGTATCCATGCTATTAGATTTGGTATATCCATAGTTGAGGGCTGACCCTCATGTTATGGATCTACTGTCTATCTATGGACCCCGCCTTGTATAAAGGCTGATTATTGATATCGATTATGAGTATTTGATAGTATAACATTATGATTGTATGAGGCCCTAGTGTGAGGACCGACTGTGATGTATGAGGCTCATTGTGACCATGTGAGGACTACTGAGATTGTATGAGGTCTATTGTCATTGTATGAGGCCCATTGTGATTATGTGAGACCCATTGTAATTGTATGAGGTCGATTGGGAAGGCCGATTATATGCGTGAGGCCCATTGAATGTGTGAGGCCCACCATGTGTGTGTGTGATTATGTGCACACCACTCATCCATTTAGACAGGCCATGGGCTGCCTTATATAGGCCCACCATGATGTATGTATAATCATGCTTAGTATATTTCATGATACATACCCATACACATCATCCACATGCTTGTTATGAGGAGTGATTGAGCATAACATGTGCCATTGGGCTGATTATTTATAGGACTTTGAGAGAGTCGGAGTTGCCCCACATGAGCGCGCGGTACGTGCAAGTTCGATGCATGATTGGATGGTATGACTCACGCACCTTACATTTTGTGTTATGACCACCGTACGCTCTAGTGACATCAGGATCGTTACTTCCACAGGCATGTCGTGGATGGCCAGATGGGACACCGAAAATATTTGGTTAAACATACGGGTGTGGTATATGTCCCTGGGTGAAAATTTCTAAACCCCCGATGCCAGGGGATGCTCCAATGTCTAGACCGGGTGGATATATATGAGCGCATGAGGGTCGTATACAAGTAGGCCGCGTCTCCTACTGTGTCATGGTCGGTTGGGAAGGGGGTGTGGCCTTACCCGCCCGAAGGAGTAGACAATGTTAGGCTGAGTCTGACCAACTCATAAATGGGTCCAATATCGACGAGCCAAGCTGATATTGGTAGGCGGATAGTGAGGTCTCTTCCACTTACACAATTGTGCGCTTAATAGGGCGGCAAGCTGGCATAGAGTGTACTAGACCTCGGTAATGATCCCAGATATGTACGGTACTGATATGTGGACTTACTGAGCAGGAGTTGCGTACTTTGCATTTTACTCATTCATTCATTCATTCACTATCCACTTGGGCTGGTGGTGCGTAACTAATTTGTTATGTGTATCTTCATGATGGCTAGGATTTCGATTGAGGCGTATGACCAACCTGAGATCAGGAGTTTACCACATTGAGTCTGGCTATGGAAATTAAGGTATGGGACTGGTTTGAATAGAAGTCCCTTGTGGTGGACCCCATAACCTGCGATACTACGTACTATCATCTCGACTTCACACTCTAGTTTGGTCATTTCTTTCGCATCGCATATTGCATTGCATCCCCAGTACATGGATTTGGTTTATCATGACCTCGCATGTCATGACCTATCTGCATTGTATGCTCTGATATTGTATTATTCGCGAACTTATCAGTATTTTTGCTTACTTTAATATCGTATAATTCATGAACTTGTCAGTATTTTTGACATTGTATGATTTATGGAATTATATTGAATACTTGGCACCTATATTACGGACACATGTACACCACCCTCTAAGATTTTTATAAGCTTATGCACGATAGATCCGTGTAGGTGATGATAGGATGTAATTGAGCTAAGGCAGGAGAGTGCGGCAGAGCTTCTGAAGCTTTTGGCATTTATCTTGTATTTTCTCTTCATGTATTGTACTCAATTTTTTTATATTAGTGGATATGTGATGATGATGTTACTTATGAACCTAATTGTAAATATAGTATGGATAAGCCGATTGGGGGACAATAGAAGATTTGAACTTGATAGTCATATCTTTACCTCTAAACCTCCGGTAATCCAAAGGGAATTGTTTATTTCTGGAAATAGACCAAGAACTTCTCCTATATGCCATTCTTGTGAAAATGTTGGGCACCTTAAACTTGAATGTGATATATTAAAAAGGGTCCAATCCACCTTAATCTCAAATCATAGTGGTACATTCTTTGTGACTAAGAAATTGGCACACCAATGGAAAAGCATCCATTTAGGATCGCCAGAAAAGATAGAGCTTCTAACCCTTCCTAAAAAGTCTAATCAGATGAAGGTGTTGCAAACTTTAATTACCGGGCTTAATGAAAAGGTTAAGTTAATGTTAATCAAAGGTACTGAGAATCAGGGTAGGATTGACATAGATAAATCACTTTCCAAACATTGATCTCCAACTAGGAAATCACTTAAGGGAGATAAATCTAAAAAATTCATTTCCCCTCCCGAACATAATTCAGGTCCTAGAAATTTTATACCCAAGTGGGTTGTGAAGAGGAATAAGTGACCTTAGAAAGTCTATGAGAGTTGAATTGTTAAATCAGATGAACAAGCCTCATCTTTGTGCTCAATAATTAAATTTAAGGATTTTAGCCTCCTTTTGAACCTAATTGAAAATTTGATGATTTCATGCTCATGATGAGCATACAGGAAAAATTTAAGGATTCTTGCCTCAACTTATGCTTTATTAGTAAATTCGAGGATTATACCCTCACTTGTATTGGTAGTTTAAGCTTTAAAGTTTCTGAAATTTAATCTCATATGTTTTTAGCTTAGATTATCATTAGTCATTCATAATTCAATTAACAAATCCTTTGAATGACCTTAGTAAGCATGCTTCATGCTTTAATGTTTATATGCACCCATTAATCTCATGTTATGTGCCTTAAAATTGGTAAATTTAAGACTTATAGAGTTGTTTTATGCTATATTTTTATTGGTATATCTATTGGAATTAACTCTTTGACAAATGCTGACAAAAATGAGAGAAAGATCAAGTCCCATAAAAATAATGAATTCTATTTTGCAAAGTTTGTTTATTATTGCAGGAATTGGTGAGAAAGGGGGAGCAATTATGGGTGAGTAATATTAATTGTTACATGTCTCGAGTCCTATATTTAAAATTATAAATCATTGTAATCTAAAGCATGTAATATTTTACATTGTTTTAGTATGTTATTGATATGGATCATAATATTGTCTAGGTTAGTTTTTAATTGTATAATTGAAAAAAAGGGAGATTATTAGTGCATTAATTTGTGCATCTTGTTTATCAATCACGTGTGTCCATATGTCATGTAGTCGATTGAGCCCTTGGAAGATAAAAACTAAATACACAAGTGGACATGGCCATTAAAGAGCAAAGAACAGATAAATGAAGTGCCTTAGTGACCTTATGTAACGCCCTGAAATTCAGGGGTCGAGCATAACTCAGCTCCCGAGTTCCAAAACATCACTTATGCAACATATTTGATGATGGATGTATGTTGTCTGTATTAGTGCATAAAACATGGAATAGATTAAGCCAAAACATAGATATAAGTCAGGGATAAGTGAAGAAAGCAAGCGGAAGACTTATAGAAATATATGTGTACAAATGCAAATCCCTGAAGTACATACACATACCAGGTTGTAATGAAAGTGTTATTATCAAAATTACAAGTATTAAGTTACATCATTTAATTCTCAAAAATAATCCCAGAATCCCGAGCATCAGAACAAGCTCGCTAGAATCCGTCTGAAAACTACATATAAGAGAAAGCAGCCTTATCATCATCCATCTCCCGCTCTGCCTTAGAAGTCGCATCAACATCTGCAACATCAGAACCTAAGACAGAGTCTGGTGGGTGTTTAACACCGCCCCAGAACGTGGGAGTGAGTGATCAACTCAGTGGAACAATAAGGCACTGGTTAACATGTTATCAGTTCAATCACTCATAATGATAAAGCAGAACAATTAAACAAGTCCTAAGTACTTTTGTTAATGCAGGGATGAATGCGCAATGATGCGTGCCCTCACGCGTACACCCTCAGCGTCTTCATCTTACGTTACACATGACACCACCTCAAAGTGTGCCATGTCTATAAAGCACATGCAAATGCGGTGCATGAATATGATTACCGAGTTGTTATTAGTCCTTTTCATACAGTAGGATTGGGAAGCTAAGATACCTTCCTCATATCACCATCCAAACAGAGATCCATTCTAGGGTCGTCAGTCCTAGGCATCTCATACGATCATATGGTTCGAGGTCATTGCAAAGGGCTCGTCACCAATCAATGCACACCTTTCATACTTTTATTACCACAGTTCAGCTCGTCACCTCATTGCGGTATCCAGGCATGCTTAAGGTCACTACAAAGGGCTCGTTACCAATCAATGTAGGCCGACAGCATGAATATAGTGTCCCATACCACCATATCGACTCACGAGTTTGGTTGCTCACTGGTCACTATGAGGAGGCTCGTCACCCCAGCGTAGGCCGACAGCTCGACCATGGTGTCCCATACCACCATGTCCGGCTCATGAGTCTTAGCGGATCAAGGTACCATGGTTAATAGGATTTCATTGGTAAGTTGGGTACCTTAGATTCAAGCAGTAGCGTCCACACATGGTGAACATACATTAGACAATCGGGTTACTTGACAAACTCGACTAGCACGAGCTCACGTTGAGTTGAACGACATAGAGTGCGCAAACACTCCGCGTGGCCAAACCACTGCCGATAACTCTAATACGACTCGGGTTCGTTTAATACGTCCTACGTGGCAAAAGCAACCTCAGCCACGATCTTAAGGCAGATTACCAAATTCCTGGACTAATGCATAGTCCCACACACATTACACTACAATAGATATTCGTATTGAATGTAGAACTATAAAGGAATAACAACTCAAATCATGTAGTACTCAAGCATTTGAAGAATATCAACTTAACATAAATGCAAGCATAAGTAATGCTTGAATTTAAATAACAAGGAATGTAATTAGCAAGAAGGAAATCACAGACACTAGTGGGAGAGTTGAGAATCGCTTCTCAACGCCCATACTAGGTTGATATATCACACTTTAGATCATTCAGACATTTTTACAAACACTTAGAATACACAAAACAATATATATGACATATGTTGAAATACACACATTTGGACAATTCCTTTTACCAAGGAGTTGTCATACACACATCTAGCATACATACATGACAAATAATCATGGCAAACACAAGTGCATATTTTATACATATACGGTACTTTATACATACACATAGAATACACAAATCTCAATATAATACATGCATATCAGGAACGCAACATAAACACAACATTTGGCATGTGAAATCTCATCCATAACAAGAATAAATCATTAACTGGCATTAAAAGCCTTGAAAACCATAACCTATACACTTAAAGTCCGCACCTTAAGCCAGAAAAGAACATCGAATTGATTTCAGATGAGTTGTCTTCATCAACGGCGATAGAATACCCTAAAGCAAGAATAAAAATGAGATACAACAAAACCAAGACTATTCTAAGCTCTAACATAGATTAGGGTTAGGTTAACTTACCCAAAGATGAACTCAGAATCGTCAGAATAACGATTCAAAGTGAAGGTTCAAAGATGTAGAAGAATCGGAAAGAATCTAAGATGATTCACCAACTTCTCTCTTACTTTCTCTCTCTTTTCCTCTCTTTCTCCAAGCTAGGGTTAGAGAAAATTCGTATGGAAAAGAGAGCTAGGGTTTAAGGACTATAAATAGGCCTAATATTGATGAAAATAACCCCAGGGCCAAGGTATACTTAGGGTATAACCAAAACCAGCCTCTCACGATCCAACGAAGCACTTCTGGTGGGCCTATAATGACGAAAGGTCGGACTTAAGCTCACTGACCATGGATCTAGGTCAGGCTGAGTTTTCGTACCGACTGGCTCTTCAGATCAGCCATGGCGGACCACACTCAATTCAACGGTCATAGAATCTCGATCAGGTCCACAAGCATAAGGACATGCCTGGGCCACTTTCCCTGATCAGAGGGTGAAATTGGGTCAAAATCTAATGGTCAGATTGCTTAAAATCATCGCGCAAGTGACACGACTCAGATTTCATAAAAGCTTAATAAATTTCCAACCGTTTTCACACTCTTCACTCTGAACTCAAACAAATCGACCCAGAACATCACATGGACTTGATTTTTGAGGTGATGGTCAAGCCCAACATGGTGACCGCAACAGCCTAAGATCATCGCTATCGGACTTTCGACGCGCGGTCCAGGTCCGATCCAGAACTTTCAAAAATTCTCCAGAACAACTGGATTTAGCTATGGATCCCAGATTTTAGAGTAACATAGCGCTAACTAATCTACAGGTTTTGAGTCATGCAGATACAATTTAAAGTGATTGATGCAGATTTCACAAGCAATCGAGTATAGCGCTAATTACCCCAAAAACAACTACTTAGGGAAAGATTAGCACAAAATTTCCAGGGTCATTACACCTTAACCCTTGACCCAAAATAAGTCCTTGAACCTCTAGTTGATCTTGGCTTAATAGGTAAACTTTATTGATCATCCCTTAACCTTATATGCTCAATTGGAACATGATAATTAAGGCTAGAAGATGTGTGAAACTGCTGTGAAATCATATACCCAAAACAACAGTTTTTCAAGTGGTGTTTAATCTCATCGAGCAGACCTTGAGAGGTCTTTAATGATATCGAAGATCCCTTCGATGGAATCAAGTAAGTAACTAAGATCTGTCCAACAGATAGTGATCCTTTATTTGAGTTTCTCCATAGCATCGAGGACCCATCGAAGGGTCCCGTCGATGCCATCGAAGATCACTTGATGGCATCAGGTAGTAATGTGTAAATTGTCCAACAACATTTAAGCCGAAAACTTGATTTTCTCGATGTCATCAAACGCTTGCTCAATATGACCGATAGAGCCGTTTTTTGCCCTTTTTTTTTACTAGTGGAGCTTGAACTTTATATAAGGAATTCTGTTATTGGGCATTTAGATGGGTTTTATGTGTTATAGAAGCTTAGGTGATTGTTAATAATGAACAATCCAGTGTCATCTCTTTTGTCACTCATAAGCTTGTGAATGTCACTTTTCGGCATGAAAAACCATGTCCAAAATTCTCCAATGTGGTTTCTATTGACCGACTCTGTTCAAAGACACCTATGAGTTTTGTAAAGTGTGTGAACAATGTTAGAAAATGGGAAGAATGACCCGACGAAACATGATTCTCGAGAACCAGATTTTAGTTGTGAAAATTTTTGATTGTTGGGGTATTGATTTCATAAGCCCATTTCCCTCCTCTTCTTGACATATTTACATCCTTCTAGTTGTGGATTATATTTCAAAATGGGTCGACGCAATTCCTTGTAGAAATAACAATTATAAAACAGTTCTTTGATTATTAAAAGAAAACATTTTGTCAAGGTTTGGAATGCCAAGAGCCAAAATAAGTGATAGTGGTTCTCACTTTTGTGATAGGCCATTCGAGAACATAATGTATAAATATTGCATTACTCATAAATGGGATACATCCTATCATCCACAGAGAAGTGGTCAAGCTAAAGTTTCTAATAAGAGATAAAATAGATTTTAGAGAAAACTAAATCTAGAACGTAAGGATTGGTCTTTACGATTGACTGATGTGTTATGGGCTTACAGGATTGCTTTCAAAAATCCTATTGGAATGTCCCCCTATAGACTTGTCTATGCGAAGGCCTATCACTTGATGGCAGAATTGGAACATAAGGCATACGAGGTGATTAAGAAGTTTAATTTCAACTTGGACAAAGTTAGCTCGCATTGCAAATTCTATCTTATGGAGTTAGAGGAAATTAAGAAAGAAGCATATGATAATGCAATGATATACAAAGAACGCATGCATGTGTTCCATGATAAGAACATTTTCAGGAAGTCATTTGCACCAAATCAGAAAGTTCTCTCGTATAATTCTCATCTCCATCTCTTTCTTGGAAAATTAAGATCTAGATGGATAGACCCTTTTATTATTAAAACAGTTTATCCATATGGGGCCGTGAAAGTTGAGAATCCAACAAACAGTAATATTTTTAAAGTAAGTGGATAAAGATTGAAGCTATTTGTTGAGAAGTTCTACAGAGGATGTGTCTAAACCTCTAAAAGATCATATATACTAAGATTGATCTCCTAGTTTGATGGAGATCTTTTTCCCTCACTTTCTTTAAATAATAGGTTAGATTGTTTTGTTTTGTTTTTAGTTTTTAGTTTGTTGAAGCACTAACGAAGATGAATTCACACTTGCATTTTTATCGTCTCTCAGGTAATTTTACACCCACACTTTTTTTTAATTGATCCCATGTTGTTATTATTGTATATCAACATTGAGGATAACATATTCTTTAGGTTGGGGTGAGGTTTTCTTTGGAAAATTCTTCATTTTGTGTTTAAAAACAAAATGGGTTATAATTTTAACTTTTTTTTAATTTTTAGAAGATCAATTTTGTAGATTCAAGAATTTTTAAATTAATTTGAACATAGAATGAAAAGGTAATTTAGTTCTTCTTAGATTCTAGTTTCTTAGTAGATTTTAAAATTGAGTTCTTTTTATTAATTTTTAGTTAGAAAGTTTTAAACATTGATGAGTTTAAAATTCTCGATGTAATTCACTTTTCACATCTAACTTACTATTTTTTAGAAACTAAGTATGATATGGTGATGTTTTCTTCATGGTTATTTAAAGTAATAAGAATCAAGCTTGATGAACCCCAACCTTTTTTGAAAAAAAGAAAAAAACAATGACATGTGTTGAAAAATTAGTTTAAAAAACAAGTATATCGAAAAGGGCTACCTATTAAAGTGAAAAAATAAAATAAAAATTGTCCACAAATAATGGAATGAAAAAAAAAAGAAATATGTGGACAATGAAAAGAAGAATTGAAAAGAAAGAAATAGTGTGAAAGCCGTTGATGGAAAAAATTGAAAACTGGTAAATTATGAAGGAATTGTTGATTCTTGAGCTTTGGTTTATCTGTCCACTTTTAGGTAATTATGAGTTAGTATTACTATATAAACTGAAATCTTGAGATGTATTAAGTTTATATGTCATTGTGCACTCATGGAACTCAATGTTCAAGCAGTTCAATTAAAGGATTAATGATTTGAAATCAACTTGGTTATTTACTAAGTGTTAGATATAGTATGTTAAAAGTTTTCAAAGCTAGCATGCCTTGGAATTCTATTATTTAGAATGACTTGAGGATTACAAAATTTTAAATAATGAACTCTCTTGAAAAGAATTTTTTTCTTGGATTTGAAAGTCTTTCGCATGTTTTGCTTAGGACTAGCGAAATGCTGGTTGGGGGTGTGATAATACTTAAATATTACATATTTATCCCTTATATTGCATCATTTTTCCTGTGTATTTGAGAGTTAAAATGATTTAATTAGATGTGATTTCGACATGCAAAGAAAATTCTTAGTTCAAGTTGAATTCATGCTTAAACTGACAATTTAAATCCTAAAAAGGGATCAAGCTCAAAGGCAATGAAGAATTGAAGATTTGAAGACTAAAGATGATGATTGGAAGTCTCAAGGACTAAGGAAAAAAGTATCGAAATGAGGAATTGAAGATTGAATATATAGAAGAAGAATGAAAGAAAATCAACACTTTTTTATTCCATTTATAGCTCTTCGATCCTAATAACAGGCCATCAATAGAACTCTATGCGATTGAGCTTTATATCAAGAAATTACAGAATTTTTAAACTGCTTGCTAGACTGTTTCTTCGAGATCCCATCAAAGACACTTCGATCCCATCAAGAAAATCATGAATTTTGAAACTTCATTACTAGATAATATTAGACAATCTTTGATGCCATCACTACCAAAAAAACAGGCAAAGGCTACGGATTAAGTCCGTAGCTAGTCCGTAACACGACCGTCGTCGTAGGTGCCATAACGATAGGTCTGGAACCTATGGCTACGGATTAAATCCGTAGCTATAGGTCTATGGCTACGGATTAAATCCGTAGCCTTTTCCCCTGTAGTAAAAAAAAAATAAACAGCTATAGATATTATTTGTAGCTGAAAGTCCGTAGCAATAGGCCAAAATTTAAAATGCTACACCTATCTGATTATTGGCTACGGATTAAATCCGTAGCTATATGTTAAATAGCTACGGATATAATCCATAGCAATTATATCTGTAGCAAAAACTTCAAACAGCTACGGATATTATTTGTAGCTGAAAGTCCGTAGCAATATGCCAAAATTAAAAAAGCTACACCTGTCTGACTAGTGGCTATGGTCAGTATCCATGGCTATTTTGTACATTGAAAAATTAAATCACCTGTTCATTCAAATACCACCTGTTCATTCAAATACCACCTGTTCATTCAATTACCACATGTTCATTCAAATACCACCTGTACAATCATTCATTCATTCAATTACAATTACAATCCTTCATTCATTCAATTACAATTACTATCCTTCATTCAATTAATTACAATTACAATCAATTACAGTTACAAATACAATAATGCTGAAAATACAAATCTTTGGCTTCATTAGAGAAATGTACTCGACTTCACCGAATTTCAGCAGCTTCGTATATTCCATCATCTTACAAATAGTCATGTCATTCATAAATTAGAATACCCATTAGAGAAAAGAAAGACAGTGAAAGAAGTGCATCACGTATAACCACTTTTTTTTCTTAATGAATATTAAAAAAAACTCAAAGAGGAATGAAATTGACACAAAAGAAATGGTCTCACCATATGATTATAGGTTTAGGTTTAGGTTATAGGTTTAGGTTAAGGTTAGGCTATAGGTTATAATTAAGTTTAGGTTATAGGTTAAGGTTTAGGTTATAGGTTTTGGTTTAGGTTTAGGTTAAGGTTTAGGTCATAGGTTATAGCTTTTGGAAACTTGATTACAGGTTAAGGTTTAGGTTTAGGAAATCGGGTTCGGGTTCGGGATCGGGTTTAAGTTTAGGCTTTCAAGTTTAGGTTTAAGTTAGGGAGTTGAGATTAGGATTAGGTGTAGGTTTGGGTTTAAGAATTTGAGAATACATTTAGGTTTTAAGTTTAGGTTTAAGTTAAAGATTTTAGGAAAGGTTATAAGTTTAGGTTAAGTTTATGTTTAGGTTTAGGTTTAGGTTATAGGTTATAGCTTTAGGGAATTGAGAATGGGTTATGATTTAGGGAAAGGTTAGGTTTAGGTAATAGGTTTTGGGATTTGGGAATAGTTTTAGGTTATAAGTATAGGTTTAGGTTAGGTTATAGGTTTAGGTTTAGGGATTTGAGTTTATGTTATAGGTGTAGGTTTAGGTTTTATGTTTAGGTTTAGGTTTATGTTTGGGTTTTGGGATTTGAGAATGGGTTCGGGTTTAGGTTATAGGTTTTGGAATTTGAGAATGGGTTCGGGTTTAGGTTATAAGTTTTGGTTTTGGTTTAGGTTTAGGTTATAGGTTTTTGGATTTGAGAATGGATTATGGTTTAGGTTTAGGAAATCGGGTTCAGGTTCGGGATTGGGTTTAAGTTCCGGTTTTCAAGTTTAGGTTTAGGTTTAGGTTAGGGAGTTGACATTAGGATTAGGTGTAGGTTTAGGTTTAGGGAATTGAGTTTAGGTTATAGGTTTAGAGAGAGGTTAGGTTTAGGTAATAGGTTTTGGGATTTTTGAATAGTTTTAGCTTTTAAGTATAAGTTTAGGCTAGGTTATAGGTTAAGGTTTAGGGATTTGAGTTTAGGCTATAGGTTTAGGTTTAGGTCTAGGTTGAGGTTTAGGGAATTGAGTTTAGGTTATAGGTTTAGGTTTAGGCGTCGGTTTGGGTTTTGGGAATAGTTTTAGGTTATAAGTATAGGTTTAGGTTAGGTTATAGGTTAAGGTTTAGGGATTTGAGTTTAGGCTATAGGTTTAGGTTTAGGTCTAGGTCTAGGTTAAGGTTTAGGGATTTGAGTTTAGGCTATATGTTTAGGTTTAGGTCTAGGTTGAGGTTTAGACAATTGAGTTTAGGTTATAGGTTTAGGTTTAGGTTTAGGTTTAGGTGTCGGTTTAGGTTTTGGTTTAGGTTATAAGTATAGGTTTAGGTTAGGTTATAGGTTAAGGTTTAGGGATTTGAGTTTAGGCTATAGGTTTAGGTTTAGGTCTAGGTCTAGGTTAAGGTTTAGGGATTTGAGTTTAGGCTATAGGTTAGGTTTAGGTCTAGGTCTAGGTTAAGGTTTAGGGATTTGAGTTTAGGCTATAGGTTTAGGTTTAGGTCTATGTTGAGGTTTAGGGAATTGAGTTTAGGTTATAGGTTTAGGTTTAGGTTTAGGTTTAGGTGTCGGTTTAGTTTTTAGGAATAGTTTTAGGTTATAAGTATAGGTTTAGGTAAGGTTATAGGTTAAGGTTTAGGGATTTGAGTTTAGGCTATAGGTATAGGATTAGGTCTAGGTTGAGGTTTAGGGAATTGAGTTTAGGCTATAGGTTTAGGTTTAGGTCTAGGTTGAGGTTAGGTTATAGGTTTAGGTTTAGGTTTAGGTTTAGGTGTCGGTTTGGGTTTTGGGGATTTGAGAATGGGTTCGGGTTTAGGTTATAGGTTTTGGTTTTGGTTTAGGTAATAGGTCTTGGGATTTGGGAATGGGTTCAGGTTTAGGTTATAGGTTTTGGATTTGAGAATGGGTTTAGGTAATAGGTTTTGGGATTTGGGAATAGTTTTAGGTTATAAGTATAGGTTTAGGTTAGGTTATAGGTTAAGGTTTAGGAATTTTAGTTTAGGCTATAGGTTTAGGATTAGGTCTAGGTTGAGGTTTAGAGAATTGAGTTTAGGTTATAGGTTTAGGATTAGGTTTAGGTTGAGGTTTAGGGAATTGAGTTTAGGTTATAGGTTTAGGTTTAGGTTTAGGTTTAGGTAATAGGTTTTGGGATTTGGGAATAGTTTTAGGTTATAAGTATAGGTTTAGGTTAGGTTATAGGTTAAGGTTTTGGGATTTGAGTTTAGGTTATAGGTTTAAGATTAGGTCTAGGTTGAGGTTTAGGGAATTGAGTTTAGGTTATAGGTTTAGGTTTAGGTTTAGGTTGAGGTTTGGGTTTTGGGATTTGAGAATGGGTTCGGGTTTAGGTTATAGGTTTTGGTTTTGGTTTAGGTTATAGGTTTTGGGATTTGGGAATAGTTTTAGGTTTTAAGTATAAGTTTAGGTTAGGTTATAGGTTAAGGTTTAGGGATTTGAGTTTAGGCTATAGGTTTAAGTTTAGGTCTAGGTTGAGGTTTAGGGAATTGAGTTTAGGTTATAGGTTTAGGTTTAGGTTCAGGTTTAGGTGTCGGTTTGGGTTTTGGGAATAGTTTTAGGTTATAAGTATAGTTTTAGGTTAGGTTATAGGTTAAGGTTTAGGGATTTGAGTTTAGGCTATAGGTTTAGGTTTAGGTCTAGGTCTAGGTTAAGGTTTAGGGATTTGAGTTTAGGCTATAGGTTTAGGTTTAGGTCTAGGTTGAGGTTTAGGGAATTGAGTTTAGGTTATAGGTTTAGGTTTAGGTTTAGGTTTAGGTGTCGGTTTAGGTTTTGGTTTAGGTTTAGGTTATAAGTATAGGTTTAGGTTAGGTTATAGGTTAAGGTTTAGGGATTTGAGTTTAGGCTATAGGTTTAGGTTTAGGTCTAGGTCTAGGTTAAGGTTTAGGGATTTGAGTTTAGGCTATAGGTTTAGGTTTAGGTCTAGGTTGAGGTTTAGGGAATTGAGTTTAGGTTATAGGTTTAGGTGTCGGTTTAGGTTTTGGTTTAGGTTATAAGTATAGGTTTAGGTTAGGTTATAGGTTAAGGTTTAGGGATTTGAGTTTAGGCTATAGGTTTAGGTTTAGGTCTAGGTTGAGGTTTAGGAAATTGAGTTTAGGTTATAGGTTTAGGTTTAGGTTTAGGTTTAGGTGTTGGTTTAGGTTTTGGGAATAGTTTTAGGTTATAAGTATAGGTTAAGGTTTTGGGATTTGAGTTTAGGCTATAGGTTTAGGTTTAGGTCTAGGTCTAGGTTAAGGTTTAAGGATTTGAGTTTAGGCTATAGGTTTAGGTTTAGGTCTAGGTTGAGGTTTAGGGAATTGAGTTTAGGTTATAGGTTTAGGTTTAGGTTTAGGTTTAGGTGTCGGTTTAGGTTTTGGGAATAGTTTTAGGTTATAAGTATAGGTTTAGGTTAGGTTATAGGTTAAGGTTTAGGGATTTGAGTTTAGGCTATAGGTTTAGGTTTAGGTCTAGGTTGAGGTTTAGGGAATTGAGTTTAGGCTATAGGTTTAGGTTTAGGTCTAGGTTGAGGTTAGGTTATAGGTTTAGGTTTAGGTTTAGGTTTAGGTGTCGGTTTGGGTTTTGGGGATTTGAGAATGGGTTCGGGTTTAGGTTATAGGTTTTGGTTTTGGTTTAGGTTATAGGTCTTGGGATTTGGGAATGGGTTCAAGTTTAGGTTATAGGTTTTGGATTTGAGAATGGGTTTAGGTAATAGGTTTTGGGATTTGGGAATAGTTTTAGGTTATAAGTATAGGTTTAGGTTAGGTTATAGGTTAAGGTTTAGGGATTTGAGTTTAGGCTATAGGTTTAGGATTAGGTCTAGGTTGAGGTTTAGGGAATTGAGTTTAGGTTATAGGTTTAGGTTTAGGTTTAGGTTGAGGTTTAGGGAATTGAGTTTAGGTTATAGGTTTAGGTTTAGGTTTAGGTTTAGGTAATAGGTTTTGGGATTTGGGAATAGTTTTAGGTTATAAGTATAGGTTTAGGTTAGGTTATAGGTTAAGGTTTTGGGATTTGAGTTTAGGTTATAGGTTTAAGATTAGGTCTAGGTTGAGGTTTAGGGAATTGAGTTTAGGTTATAGGTTTAGGTTTAGGTTTAGGTTGAGGTTTGGGTTTTGGGATTTGAGAATGGGTTCGGGTTTAGGTTATAGGTTTTGGTTTTGGTTTAGGTTATAGGTTTTGGGATTTGGGAATAGTTTTAGGTTTTAAGTATAAGTTTAGGTTAGGTTATAGGTTAAGGTTTAGGGATTTGTGTTTAGGCTATAGGTTTAGGTTTAGGTCTAGGTTGAGGTTTAGGGAATTGAGTTTAGGTTATAGGTTTAGGTTTAGGTTTAGGTTTAGGTGTCGGTTTGGGTTTTAGGAATAGTTTTAGGTTATAAGTATAGGTTTAGGTTATAAGTATAGGTTAAGGTTTAGGGATTTGAGTTTAGGCTATAGGTTTAGGTTTAGGTCTAGGTCTAGGTTAAGGTTTAGGGATTTGAGTTTAGGCTATAGGTTTAGGTTTAGGTCTAGGTTGAGGTTTAGGGAATTGAGTTTAGGTTATAGGTTTAGGTTTAGGTTTAGGTTTAGGTGTCAGTTTAGGTTTTGGGAATAGTTTTAGGTTATAAGTATAGGTTTAGGTTAGGTTATAGGTTAAGGTTTAGGGATTTGAGTTTAGGCTATAGGTTTAGGTTTAGGTCTAGGTTGCGGTTTAGGGAATTGAGTTTAGGCTATAGGTTTAGGTTTAGGTCTAGGTTGAGGTTAGGTTATAGGTTTAGGTTTAGGTTTAGGTTTAGGTGTCGGTTTGAGTTTTGGGGATTTGAGAATGTGTTCGGGTTTAGGTTATAGGTTTTGGTTTTGGTTTAGGTTATAGGTCTTGGGATTTGGGAATGGGTTCAGGTTTAGGTTATAAGTTTTGAATTTGCAAGTGGGTTTAGGTAATAGGTTTTGGGATTTGGGAATAGTTTTAGGTTATAAGTATAGGTTTAGGTTAGGTTATAGGTTAAGGTTTAGGGATTTGAGTTTAGGCTATAGGTTTAGGTTTAGGTTTAGGTCTAGGTTAAGGTTTAGGGATTTGAGTTTAGGCTATAGGTTTAGGTTTAGGTCTAGGTTGAGGTTTAGGGAATTGAGTTTAGGTTATAGGTTTAGGTTTAGGTTTAGGTTTAGGTGTCGGTTTGGGTTTTGGGGATTTGAGAATGGGTTCGGGTTTAGGTTATAGGTTTTGGTTTTGGTTTAGGTTATAGGTCTTGGGATTTGGGAATGGGTTCAGGTTTAGGTTATAGGTTTTGGTTATAAGACATAGGTTTAGGGAATTGAGAATAGGTTAAGGTTTAGGTTTAGGAAATCGGGTTTGGGTTCGGGATGGGGTTTATGTTTGGGTTTTCAAGTTTAGGTATAGGTTTAGGTTAGGGAGTTAAGATTAGGATTAGGTGTAGGTTTAAGTTTAGGGAATTGAGAATACATTTAGGTTATAGGTTTAGGTTTAGGTTCTAGGTTTTAGGTTAAGGTTATATGTTCAGGTTTAGGTTATAGGTTTAAGTTAAGGTTGAGGTTTAGGTTATAGGTTAAGGTTTTAGGTTATGGGTTTTGGTTTAGGTTATAGGTTATAGGTATAAGTTAAGGTTTAGGTTTAGGTTTAGGTTATAAGACATAGGTTTAGGGAATTGAGAATAGGTTAATGTTTAGGTTTAGGAAATCGGGTTTGGGTTCGGGATGGGGTTTATGTTTGGGTTTTCAAGTTCAGGTATAGGTTTAGGTTAGGGAGTTAAGATTAGGATTAGGTGTAGGTTTAAGTTTAGGGAATTGAGAATACATTTAGGTTATAGGTTTAGGTTTAGGTTCTAGGTTTTAGGTTAAGGTTATATGTTCAGGTTTAGGTTATAGGTTTAAGTTAAGGTTGAGGTTTAGGTTATAGGTTAAGGTTTTAGGTCATGGGTTTTGGTTTAGGTTATAGGTTATAGGTATAAGTTAAGGTTTAGGTTTAGGTTTAGGTTTAGGTCATAAGACATAGGTTTAGGGAATTGAGAATAGGTTAAGGTTTAGGTTTAGGAAATCGGGTTTGGGTTCGGGATGGGGTTTATGTTTGGGTTTTCAAGTTTAGGTATAGGTTTAGGTTAGGGAGTTAAGATTAGGATTAGGTGTAGTTTTAAGTTTAGGAAATTGAGAATACATTTAGGTTATAGGTTTAGGTTTAGGTTCTAGGTTTTAGGTTAAGGTTATATGTTCAGGTTTAGGTTATAGGTTTAAGTTAAGGTTGAGGTTTAGGTTATAGGTTAAGGTTTTAGGTCATGGGTTTTGGTTTTGGTTATAGGTTATAGGTATAAGTTAAGGTTTAGGTTTAGGTTTAGGTTATAAGACATAGGTTTAGGGAATTGAGAATAGGTTAAGGTTTAGGTTTAGGAAATCGGGTTTGGGTTAAGGATGGGGTTTATGTTTGGGTTTTCAAGTTTAGGTATAGGTTTAGGTTAAGGAGTTAAGATTAGGATTAGGTGTAGGTTCAAGTTTAGGTTTTGGTTTAGGTTAAGGGTATGGTCCCTGCAAAGCAAATACAGATATAAATACGGCCCTCCGACATAAATGCCAGGCCCTTCCAATGCTGTCCAAAAAAAATGGACAGCTTCATCATGGTCATAATAGCGGTTCCCTCTTTCCAGGGAACCCCGCTCTTCCGAATAGCTCCAACGCACATCCGGGTCTGCTCCATTAATTTCGATCAAATACATAAACACGGCCTATCCAAATGGCCAGGCCTCTCCAATGCTGTCCATAGGAAATGGACAGCTTCATCATGGTCATAACAGCGGTTCCCACCTTCCAGGGACCCCCGCTCATCCGGATAGCTCCGACGCACATCCGGGTCTGCTCCATTAATTTCGAGCAAATTTAATGGAGCAAATACGTAACCACTTGGTCCCAAATACTTACTTTATAAAAGAAAATCTCCCCTGTTTTCTCAAATTTTCTATTTCGATCTTTCTTAGTTCAAATCCATGTCAATGCATGAGAATCATACATAAACATGGATTTTAAGCGAAATACATGAGAGAAATTACAACATAGATATCATGCACACGATATCACATAATGTACTGTTTAATGAACTACATATGTGCATTCTTGACAAGAGACGTACCAGATGCTTGAATTTGAAATATGCAGCTCCAACCCTCCCACATGCAACATCCACCTGAAAGAATGCGCATAACCGTCATGCTTGAGTAATCAATATAGGAATGTACAAGTAAAACTATAAAATCAGAGATACTCACTGCATTTTCAAGATCTCCTCCATAGTTGACGATTCATTCTAAAGCCCTTCTCCCTCCTTTACCCGAGCTTGGGACCGGCAATGCAAGGAGTTGCATTGGTGGAGTTAAAAAAGAGCTTAGGCTCCATTTGGTTTTTAAAAAAAAATGTTTTTATAAATACTAATGTGATGACCAAATGGAGCCTAAGACTATAAATACGTTCAAATATAGAGTACAAAATTCATTCAATATTAAAAGAAATAAAAAAAACAAGTGCTAAATTAGTTCAAAATGCACACAACAAGTTCAAAATTAGTTCAAAATGCACACAACACATGTTCAATTATACATTACCAAATTTGTTCAAATTATTGAATTCTCAAAGCCTCTTTCCCCCATTGCACAAATGATCCTGGACCGGCCTCTCCAAGTGTAGATGCGAACCCATCTTCTTTCCACAAAGGAGCGTGAGGTTGTATAACCTCAGTCAGGACAACAACAAAAGCTCCATCCTCCAACGGCTCGCAATGGACAGTTGCATTTGGATTAACTTCGTGTACTTCACCACGAGCAACTACACCACTTTTTCCGAAACCAAGCAAGTCGCATCTCTTACCGATATATATAATATCTGGCTACATTTACACATAAAATGGCATTGGTATTGTTAGCGTTTATAATATAATTGTAAGCTCATTATAGTAAAAAATTTATACTTGCATACCGACGACGCCTGAGTAGATTTAGCGACTGTTGGTGATGAGAGATTTTGAGTATACTGTCTATCTTTCTGCATATCAACCAATGTTTTCTTCATCTTAACTATATCTTGGGTCATACCATCCAATTTTTTCTTCACCTGAGATAACTCTTGAGTTACGCTCTCTTTTTCTTTTGTCACATTCTCTACCTTTGAACGAGCAGGGGCTGACTTCTTCAGTCCGACCTTGCTTATTGAGCAACCTAGACCCCGCATTCGCCCTCTATTGTCAGACCCAACCAACTGTAAAACATTGTAAATTAAGTTATTAGGATATTCATAATTACCATAAAACTCTACTAATTTTTAAATTTTATTACTACCTCTGTAAGGGCATCATCCATGCCAGTCATCCTAGAAGCAGGATTGCTACTATAGAGCTCATCTAGTTTTTCCTGTGAAAAAATACAAATGAATGTAATATAATTCAAAGTTATACTTAGGCTTTTCACAAGGGTACTAGTTAGTGGTACGAGGGATACACTTACAGCCAGGTCAGGATATTGGACAACTTTGTCCTTTCTTGTATGAGCTCTTAAGAATACTTCACATCTACCTATCTCGACATCAGAGGTAAGATTCTTCTCCATCGCCTTTGGCACATTATATATCATTGAAATACACATCATTAATAGATTTAGATGAATGATAATTCAAATTTAAATTCAATTTTAAACTATAATATCTATTTTTAAATACATACCATCTTATGGCAAGTAACAGCCATGCTGTGCCTCCCAAGACACGCAGGTCCTTTTAGCTTGGCCCGATTGACTTTATTCCTTGCGCTTACCCTCTTGAATTCCTCGGTGGTACGTTGATCCACGAAGGCCTTCCAATCCTCCATAGGGATACCTTGGGGGGGGGGGGGGTCTTACAACAATAGGATCCTTGTTTGTAATATATTTTGCAGTCAATCTTCTCTTGTAATTCCTCCACGCTTCATTGATGCGTTTTGTAACATAATCAAGACTTGCAGCCCAACTTTGACCCTCAAACTCATAAAACTGTGACAATCTTTCTGTGACCATATGAATTTGTTCATGAGGCACTTGGCGAAAGTCCGAGTATATGATCGGGATATGAGAACGGGTGAGGACACCCACATGTGATGCAAAGTCTCTATGATCGGAACAGTCCTCATTCGATTGCCCGAATTCATTCGTCTTTAGGACTTTTTTCCTATCAGGTGGCACAAGTAAAGAGACCCCCTAGTAATGCCTCTTTTTTTAGATGAAGAAGAAGCTGACACAATTACATAAAAAGAATAACAGTTATATATACACATCATTGATTACTGCCAATATATAAGGAAAAGGAAATTTACATATATAATTAAGGAGAAGTATCTTATTACCTTTGGTATTGCTTGAATCTGTACTCCCAAGCACCTGTGCACCCAATACCTCTGCTTGTGAATCCATGTGCCTATTTCTTCCCTAATATGAAAAGATAAGAAAAGATTTTTTTAAAAAAAAGTTAAGAAATAATTTAGATCACAGATAAAGTACAAAAAATTCACTATATTATCCAAACCTTGTTTAAACTTCCTCCAATAAATATCATTCTGTTACATGCTTAGAAAATACAAACAAATCAGTAGATTCTCTTCGATCGTTTTCTTTTCTTTGTTTTCTCGACCACAACACTGACATCTTCAGATTCATTGAATATCAATTCATCAACCATTGCTAATGAGGTGAGATCAGGTCCTGCATCGGCATTACTTACAGCTCTTAATCGTTCCGATAGAACGCACGTCTCTTCTTCGACAAAAATTTTTTGGGGAACCTCCAAGACCACATGCCAGTCAGGATTTTTTGGATCTCTGGAGTAGAAAACTTGCGTGGCATGCTCTGCAAGAATGAAGGGCTCGTCACCGACTTTGTCTGAACTATAAAGACTAGCTAAATTTACTAATCTCAAATTCACTTCTACATCAAAAGAAACACCATGATGTGTCACTTTCACCTAATCACACTTAAATAGGACGGGCTTGTACCCTGTTCGGTACTCCAATTGGATAATTCTACGAAGGACTCCGTAGTAAGGTTGATTTTCATCCACTGTATTGATATCCTTAGCACTTGATCGAAAGGTTGTCATACCCTCTGTCCTAACCCCACTGTTTTGGTTCGTTTTATTCTTCTCATAGTCCTTAGTGACAAAGAGGAAACCATTAATACAATATTTATTGTATTGCATAGAAAAAGCTAGAGGTCCTCTCACAACATCTTTAAATTCATTATCGTCAGATTCAATGAACTCTGGTTGCCTCTTCAACCAAGATATGAATTCATCCTCGCTAGGCACCCTGTTGATCCTCTTATAGCATCGCTGCAAGAAATCTTTGTGCTTCCTGCGTGATATTCGATAACATTATTATATTAAAATCGCATAAAGTAAGGAAGATAAATATATATATACATATATATAATATCTTATTATACATACCATTCCCACTCGTTGTAGCTGGGATGACTCTTCAGTACCCATCTACGAGCTTGTTCATATTCGATACCTGCTAGGATAACACTTTGACCCGAACCTACTGGACCAACATCGTCATCATTAGAGTCATCATCAACGATATCTTCCAACTTACATAGTCCTGGAATGACTCTGTTAAATCGTTTTTCCAGCTTTTCCAGTAGGCTTGTTTTCTGTTTTCCTTTATATTGGTTGCAGAATATAACTGTCTCCTCTTGGATTGACTACTCTGCAATACAACCCTCAGGTCGTGTCTTGTTACGGACATAGGCCTTGAATGTCTTCATGAACCTGACAAAGTTAATGATACATTATATATACATGCAAATGTAGATGTGAAGCCGATTTATTCTTATTAAGCTCACAACGTACCTTTCGAATGGATACATCCATCGATAGTATACAGGACCACATATGCGAGCCTCGTAAGCCAAATGGATCGACAAATGCATCATAATGACAAATATCGATGGCGGGCATATAGTCTCAAGCTGACATAACGTCCTAGCCATGCCTCTCTCGAGAGTAAGGAGTGTTTGAAGGTCTACGGTTGTCGAGCACAAGGCATTAAAGAAGGTGCAAAAGCTTGTAATTATAGGACGAATGACCTTTCTATCCCTGAATGCATGCTGGATGAGAACTGGGAGCAGATGTTGCATCAACACATGGTAAGAATGAGACTTCATTCCCTTTAAATCCACGTAATCTTCCTTTACGATGGTCCTCCAATTCGCACTAAAATCGATCGGAACACGCAGCTCATGCAAAGTCTGGATGAAAAGTTTTTTCTCTTCTTTTCTTAGACAGAAAGGACTTTGTTTCTGAATCACCTTGCCATTGTTCTTTTTCAGCCATAGACGCTTCTTAATTCCCAATTGTTTCAGGTCCCTGCGTGCATTAGCATCATCCTTGGTTTTGCCAGGCGTGTTCAACATCAAGGCAACAAGGATTTCACATATATTTTTCTCAATATGCATGACATCAAGGTTGTGACGCACGGGAATATCTTTCCAATACTCCAGATCAAATAATATAGACCGTTTGAAGAACCACGGTGATTCAACATCATCCGCTAGCTCTTATCGGCCTCCATCAATACCCCTTATATTACTCTTCCTAGTCTTCCCCCACCGCATATTCAAGTTCGCGGTTTGTCTTTCAACCTCAATCCCATCCAGACGGATCGGTTGACGTCGTATCTCCACCTTCTTGTTGAACGTGCCAGCACTTGTGTTCTTCCTAGCCTGTCCTGACATTGGCAACCATCGTCTGTGGCCCATATAAACATGTTTCTTTCCATATTGGAGTCGCAAAGAATCTGTGTTAGGACCACATACAGGACAACCATACTTACCCTTTGTCCTACAACCAGAAACGTTACCATATGCTGGAAAGTCATGAATTGTCCAAAGCAGAACAACACGCATGTTGAAATTGTTTTCATGGTATGCATCGAACGTCGTGACCCCTTCTCGCCATAACTTTTGCAGTTCATCAATCAATGGCTGTAAATAAACATCAATATCCTTTCCTGGTTGTCGCGGTCCCTCAATGAGCAAAGTCAACATAGTAAACTGAGGTTTCATGCAAAGCTTTGGTGGAAGGTTGTACGTCACACACATAATGGGCCATGAACTATGCGACATACTGAAAGTGCCGAACGGGTTAAACCCATCTGTAGCCAAACCCAATCGAACATTGTGAGGCTCAGCTGAAAAATCTGTATACTTGTCATCAAGATTCTTCCATGCAATAGAATCAGCTGGATGCTCCATCTTTTCATGCTGAAATTTTCTGGTTGAGTGCCAAGACATTTCTTTCGCCAACCATGGCACACTGAACATTCTTTGTAGCCTTGGTGTTAATGGAAAATACCTTAACACCTTCCTAGGTATTGTAGATCCTTTTTTCTCAGAACCCATTTCAGTCTTGTACCTAGAAGTTTTACAATTTGGACAAATGGTTTTCATCTCGTTCTCTCTCCAATATAAGATGCAGTCATTTGGACAAGCATGGATTTTCACATAATCAAGACCCAACTTTGTAATGATCTTCTTCGCTTGGTAGGTATTAGTTGGGGCCTTGTTACCGGAAGGTAACACATTCTTTAGTAGTTGAAGGAGCTCTGTAAAGCTTTTTTCACTCCATCCATGATTCACCTTTAATTTGAAAAGCTGTACAATGAAAGTCAGCACGGTGAAATCTTGGGCCCCAGGGTATAACTCAGTCATTGCGTCTCGTAGATTTGCTTCAAACTCATTAGTTTCATTTTCTCCGAAGATGCCTTCAACTATAGGGGTCACGTTGGGCTCATCCTGTACAACTTCATCTAGGTTATTACCACCAAATTCTTGAACGATCGCGTTGTGAACCTCATTTAAGTTCGAGACACTATGGTATTGTTGGGAACTTGATTCACGTACAGTACACTTAGGTGATACATGTTCCCCATGCATGTTCCAAACCCTATAGCTTGGGTCGAATCCATTTTTCATTAGATGTATTTCCATATCATCATAAGAAACCGGAAAACGTGCACATCTGCAAGTGGTGCATGGACAAGGAACAAATTCTCTACCAGGAAGGTTTTCTTGTACAAACTTTGAAAAACTTCTGATTCCAGAAAGAAAACGTGGGTCAGGGAAACTTAGTGTCATCCACTCCCTATTCATTACAGCCAAATCTCGATTAACCAATGGGTCCATTTTCAACCTGCACCTTACCAAAAATTAAAATTGGAAATTAACCTAATGCACCATCCTCCTCAAAAGTTGAAAATGAAGGAAGTGCTATCAGATGATTGGACCCATACAGATATTATCTACCAAATACAATGTATTAAGGAGTTTGCCATCATTGTATTTTTATAAAAAATTAATAATGTAATTAATAAGTATAATATTAAACCACTTGTATAGATGAAAAGTCTCGCATGCAATTCTAATATATCAAGCTAAATGATGGATCGTACCAGTAAAAGACTTCACCACACAAGGGCAATGGAATGCTTACAAAGATGTAGGATGAAGAAACCACACAAATATCAACTCTATCCAAAATTTCTTCAACCCACATTAAGTTTTAATGGTGAATTACCACTGTTTCCTGTGCATCCAATCCATTCATATAGTATTGGCTCATCATGATGAAAAAAACTACCCAAAAATTGTATTATTCCGAGACTGAAGTGGACCATATGATGTATATTTACAATTTTTAGGTATAATTTTATAAGTGGCCAGACTAGGAGTTGAAACAGCCTGATTTTTTGAATAAAAGCCAAAAATGTTTACCCCCAAGCTTGATTCCTGATGAATGCAATGCAGTGGATTAACATGTTTTATGACACGTGTGGTGGATGAGTCACCAACATTTAAAAAAATGGTGTAAATGCACATGCTAGTCTAACACTTCAATCATATTTCTCAATATATATATGAATGCCTATGCCAGTAACATAAAAGACATTGTAAAAAAAAATTAAAAAATAAAATAAAAAAACATAGAAATTCAAATTGATGTCCAAACAGACACGGGATCCTGATATGGGATATAGCAATCCCATGGATCTTAAGACAATCCACTGACATCACCATCATTACCTTTAAATCCCATCCAATCCACCCTAATCCCTTTAGGGCCTGTTTGGCCGGACCGATCCCACGGTATTAGGTGGGATGGGATTAAAAAAACATCATTATTACCCATGGCAGGGACTGTTCCCTGATACCATGGGATAAGCTTAATTCCCTTTTTTGTTTGCAATACGGTGGTACATTGAAAGGAGATACCCACTATCATTTGAAACGATTGACAATAACATACATGTGTTATATCTGAACCGTTCATTTGTTTTGTAACCTCATTTTGTGGCATGGGCTTAAAAATGAGGCAGATCCAAAACTTATGTGGCCCCAAAGAAGTTTTCAATGGTAAGTATTCAATCCCCATTGCTTTCTATGGTGGGGTCCACTTGAGATTTAGATCTACTTGATTTTTTGGCCCATGCTCTAAAATGATCTCGAAAAATGGGTGGACGGTGTGGATATGGCCCACACATCATGGTGGGACCTACACAACTTGCTAACATTGAGTGATATTAGCACGGGACCCGATATGATTCCATCTAGCCTACTTCCAAGCTTTTACACTCTTCCCAAACGTGGAGTGGAATTGGCACAGGACCAGATGCAATTCCATCCCACCTAAGCCTATGTAATCCAGCCGGCCAAACAGGCCCTTAAAATTGCTTGGGACGTGTTTGGTTCAAGGGATTAAAAGGGATTGGAAAGTTTAATCCCGGGATTGGCCAGGCGTCCCAAATAGACCAGAAATAGCAATCCCGGGATATAGCAATCCCATAGATCTTGCACCAATCTATTGACGCAACTATCATTACCTTGAAATTTGTACAATCTACTCTAATACCATCCAAATCCATCCAATCTGCCTGGCCAAACAGGCCCTAATGGTGGGCATTCAATCACCACAGTTTCCTATAGTGTGGTCCACCTGAGATTTGACCCTAAAATGAAGTTGAAAAAATGAATGACCTGCATACACATATTATGGTGGAGCCCACAAAGCATTTTTTGGGCCCGTTTGGCGGGAAGGAATTGGCTACTCCCCCTGCCACCAGCCCCGTGGCTGGTGGTCTGTGCTCTGTGGGACCTACTATGATGTATGTTTTTCATCCATTCCGTTTATCCATTTTTAAAGATCATTCTATGGTATTATCGAAAAAATTAGAAGGATATAAATATCAGGTGGTCCACACCCCATGAAAACAATACTGATTGGATATCCACCATTAAAATCCTCCTAGGGCCCACTGTACTGTTTATTTGACATCCAATCTGTTGATTTGGTCAGACAGACCTAGATGAAGGGAAAACACAAAAATCAGCTTGATCCAAAACTTTTATGGCCACCAAAAATTTTTTAATGGTCGACGCTCATTCAACACTGTTTCCTGTAATGTGGTCGACTTGAGATTTGGATATATCTCATTTTTGGTCTCAAATATTACAATTATCAGTAAAAATAGATGGACGACATGGATAAAACACATACATCATGGTGGGGCCCCTGGTGTCAGGGGGAGTAGCCAGTCCGTTCCCCCGTTTGGCTGGGTGGATTGAAAGGGATTGAAAGGTATTATGGTGGATGGCCTGGATTTCTAGGTATTAATGGTGTTGTCAGTGGATTGTCTTCAGATACATGGGATTGCTATATCCCTAGATTGATATATCCAGTCTGTTTGGCACACCCGGCCAATACTGGGATTAAACCTTACCATCCCTTCCAATCCCTCGAGCCAAACGCGTCTCAGGCATTGGCTGTTGATCACCGACTCTGTTTGGCACGCCCGACCAATCCCAGGATTTAACTTCCAATCCCTTTCAATAACATCTAAACCCTTCCAATCCGACCGGCCAAACGGCCCTTAGATTTCAGAAACAGAAGGGGCAAATCCTTCCAATCCCTTCCAATAACATCCAATCCCTTCCAATCCGACCAGCCAAACAGCCCTTAGATTTCAGAAATAGAAGGGGCAAATCCTTCCAATCCCTTCCAATAACATCCAATCCCTTCCAATCCGATCGGCCAAATGGCCCTTACATTTCAGAAACAGAGAAAGGGGAATGCAGATTGAACCTCTGAAAGATTTAAGAAAGAGATAAAGAGGGAAAAAGAAATATACTCACCATACGATGCTTCTTCTTCTTCTACTTCATGCAGCGAAATGGGTTTCGGGAGATGCGGAATGCGGCCTTGAGACAGTGAGAGAGGGTGAGGGAGATCGGGAGATGAAGAGAGGGCAAGGGAACGAGAGAGACTGAGTGCGAGAGAGAGAGAGAGATGGAGACGGAGATGGAGAGTGGGTTTCTGTTTTGGAGGGCGGGAGATAATGGCGGTGGGTTGTGTTTTTGGAGGGAGAGGGAGTTTTCGACGGGCGCGTGACGGACGACCCTGAGCTGTTTTAGGATTTTAGTTACGTGGGGCCCACTGTGATGTATTTCATATATCCACTCCATCCAAAAAATTTAAATTATTATTTTAAGGATGATACAAAATTCATTTAGATCAAATCTTTAAGGTGACCACACAACAAATTAACAGTAAACATTTAATTTATATTATTTCTTATGGTGTGGTCCACCTAGATATTCAATCCACATAATTTTTGGATTCATGTAACAAAATTACATATCCGAATTTTTGGACGGCTTAGATCAAATACATATATTCCAGTGGACCTCATGGATCCCTCTAAGCACCATATAGGTTATAGGTTGAGAGGTACGTTTTAGCTACAGAGAACCTAGGCTATAGCTACGGATTAAATCCGTAGCTATTTTACTACGGAGTTAATCCGTAGCTAAAAGCTTTCAACTTTCATAGCCATTACTCGATTTTTTGGTAGTGCATCGAGTGATCATTCGATCATATCAATAGACTCTCGATAGGTTTCGATCCTATCAAAGGTGCATAGAAGTGCGTAAGTTCATAAATTTTTTGATGTGGTGTAGAATTGGGTCTTTCAAATCTATAAATAGAGGTCTCTAAGTCATCTCTAAGTATCAATTTGTGTTATTTTAGGTGATTCAAAGTGAAGGTGAATCTCTTTCGGCATTGTTCTTCTTCAATCTATCATTTTTAGTTTGTTTTTCTTTTGTTTTTATTTAAGATGTTAGCCATGCTAGGCTAATCTCTTAACAAAGGCTAAGGCGTGAATCTATTAATGAATTTTGTTATTTAATTCATTTTTAATTCAAGTCATTGGTTTTGAATGTTGGATTTTGATTGAATTCCTATATTGGAGAAAGAATTGATCTATAAAATTGATTGATTTATTATTAACTCTAGGTACAATAGTTGCTTTTGATTCCATGTGATCAAATTGCCTATATCTTCATGAGAGATCAATCTATCCTGATTCATATATCTTATTGGATGCTTGTGATTGATTTATAGTTTTATCTTCAAATTAGAATTGATTGGAATCTGGTTCTAATTGAGTTATTAATTTGAAGAAGATGAATTGAGTTTTAGAATTTGTTAAGTGGGGATTCCTAGATCCTTAGTATTTTTAATTATTTTTTGAATTCTTTTTTTCTTTCATTAGATTAAAACCCATATAATCTGTTAGTTCTAATTGCATTCTTAACCCAATTTCCTACGGATCGACCTCAGTCTCACTAAGTTAAGACTATATCGCAACCCTGTGTGGGATTTATCATACATGCGGAATAGGCCCACGGATCTTTTTGTGCATAGAACATGGAGATCAAGGGGTCGGATGGCTTACCTAGCTGTGACGCCATAGAAGCCGGATAAGAATACCAATATCAGAATACCGACAAAGCTAGGATCTTCCTTTCCTTCACACCCTTTCTGCAATTCAAAAGATGGGACTCGAATTTCTGCCGTGGTGTAGGATCAGGAACCTAGCTCTCTTTTATAGAGTTTGTGGAGAGAGAGTTTGAAACTCATCACAACTCTGTCTCCCACGCTCCACATTGCAGCATCCTAGTTCAACTCAAATTGCTGTCTGCGTAAGACAGCTATAGCATGCCAGCCCTAGTACGCAAAGTTGCGCAGATAGACTGCGTAACGCATCACCTGAAGTGGGGCCCACTAGTCTACTCAATCATCCAGTCCAACTGAATGACAATCCAGACCGTTAATCAGTAAGGCCCACAAAATAGAGTTCTTACATTCTCCCACTTGGGCCTCATTGAGTAATGTCAATGATAGGCATATAGAATAATTTTGAAAACAAGTTTTGATCTTTTAAGAAAACATATAAATGGTTAACCAATGAAATAGTTGGACAATATGAGTAATGCTATTCAATCTGGTCCATTAAGACTGTCAGTATTGAAACACGATAGTCGTCACAACATTTAATTTAGGCGAAGTGAGACTAAGCGCGATCACAAGTACTTTTAATCTTAACGACATAGATTACGAACTAGGAAATATGGTATAAGGATTACACACTTTAGTGTGATGATATGTGCCTATCTTTAAGAGGTCCTGAAGCTTTTACATGTCTCCAACGAGACACGACTGTAGTTCTACTTACTCAAAATTTGTGCATATATATAGAGAAGCAGAAATAAATCTTTATATCAAAATCATCCAAACAAACTGTATAAAATGAGATCTCTAAGTGTCTGTGAAAATAAAAAAAATACGCTCAACTCCCACTAACTGAAAACATTTGTAGGATCAATGACTCCCATGGATGTTATATGCTCTTGAAATGGCATGATAGGTAGCCCTTTAGTGAGCGGATCTGCAATCATTTGCTTAGTACCGATGAATTCCATGGACACTTGATGATTTTGAACCCTTTCCTTTACAACAAGATACTTGATGCCGATATGCCTCGACCTTGACGAATGCTTGTTGTTACTAGAGAAGGAAATAACAGCCGAATTATCACAAATTATTTCATTGGTTTCGGGATATACTCCAATACTCGCAAACCTGAGAAGAAACTCTGTAACCATAGTGCCTGATTAGATGCCTCTTGGCAGACAATAAATTCAGCTTCCATAGTGGATGAGGTTGTGGTAGATTGTTTCACGCTTTTCCATGATACAGCTCCTCCCACCATCATGAAGATGTATCTTGAAGTAGACTTCTTAGTATCAACGCAGCCTACAAAGTCTGCATCTAAATATTTGATCAACTCCAAACAATCAGACCTTCTGTATGTGAGTCCGAAGTCTTTCGTTCTCTGAAGATACCGTAATACTTTCTTCGCAGCTATCCAATGTTGTATTCCTAGATTAGATAGATATCTTCCCAACATTCCAGTGATAAAGGCAATGTCTGGTCGCATACAGACTTGAGTATACATGATGCTCCCTACTACTGATGCATACGAAAATTCTTTCATTCGATTCTTTTCTAAATTATTCTTTGGACACTAAAATAGACCAAATTGTCGCTCTTCACAATGGGCGACTTTCTTGAAGCACAATTTTGCATGCCATACCTTTCGAATACCCTAGTAATGTAGGCCCTATGTGACTAGCTGAACAGTCCAAGTGTTCTGTCATGGCGAATCTCAATGTCGATGATGTAAGAAGCTTCACTAAGGTCTTTCATTTCAAACCTTTGAGATAAGAATTTCTTAGTGTTGCTCAACATCCTGGTATCACTGCTAGCCAACAGAATATCATTAACATACAAAATCATCATAACGAACTCACTCCCCTAGTTTTAATGTAGATACATTTATCTATAGTGTTTTCTACAAAGCCATATGAGGAAATTACTTCATGAAACTTAAGGTACCACTGTCACGATACCTGTTTTAACCCATAGATGGATTTCTTAAGTTTGCAAACCAAATGTTCTGAGCCAGTAACTACAAAACCTTCGGGTTGTAACATGTACACATTCTCATTTAGATCCCCATTGAGAAATGCAGTCTTTACATCTATCTGATGTAACTTTAAATCCATATGAGCTACAAAAGCTATTATGATTCTGAATGAGTCTTTCTTGGATACTGATGAGAAAGAATCCTTAAAGTCAATGCCCTCACGTTAGTTAAAATCCTTGGCAACAAGTCGAGCTTTATACCTTTCGACATTATCCTTAGAGTCTTTTTTGGTTTTAAATATCCATTAATTTAGAACCAATTGGCTTTATTCCAGTAGGTAACTCTACAAGATCCCATACTTTATTGTCCTGCATGGATTTTAACTCATCTTTCATGGCATCAAACCAATGAGAAAGATCAACACTTTATTTGACTTGTGTAAAAGATTGAGGATCCTTTTTCACCCCTATGTCAAAGTCGTGCTCCTGGAAGTATACGATATAATCGTCTCGATTTGCAGGCCTTCTCTCTCTTTCAGATCTTCTCAATGGTTCAGCTTGTTGGGTCTGATCTTGATTTTCCTCATCAGTGGTTTGTATTTGAGGTTCTACGTGGTGTTCTGCAGTGATTGCAGAATCGATTGCATCATAATATCCACGTGATTTGAATTGACTATGACTGGAGTCACAGTCTTTTGTTCCTTAAATACAAAATTTCTTATATTTGTGCTCCCACTGTTTTCAGTGTCCTCAATGAATCTGGCATTCCCAGTCTCAACAATCCTGATGGAGTGGGAAGGACAGTAGAATTGATAGCCTTTTGATCTTTCTGGGTATCCAATGAAGAAACAACTTACGGTTTTAGGATCAAGCTTCTTTTCATGTGGTTTATAAACTTTGGCCTCAGCATGACAACCCCAAACATGTAAATATCGGATACTTAGTTTTCTCCCATTCCACAACTCAAAAGGAGTTTTGCTTACTGCTTTGTTGGGAACCTATTTAGTATATGAACTGCGGTTTTGATTACATCACCCCAAAGAGATTCTGGCAATGTCGAATTGCTAACCATGCTTCGCACCATATCCATAAGGGTGCGATTGCGTCTCTCAGCTACTCCATTCTGCTCTGGAGTACTAGGCATAGTGTATTGAGCGACAATGTCACAATCATGTAGGTATCTAGCGAATGACCCTGGATTGCGTCCTGATTCGTCATATCTGCCATAGTATTCACCACCACAGTCAGATCTGTTATCTTTAATCCCTTTATGGAGTTGATTTTTAACTTCGGCTTTATAGATTTTAAAAGCATCCAAGGCATCTGATTTCTCATTAATAAGGTAGAGGTACCCGAAACGATAGTAGTCATCTACAAAGGTAATGAAATATTTGTGCCCACTCCATGAAGCTATAAGGAATGCTCTAAAAATGTCTGTATGTATTACCTCTAATAGACCTACACTCCTGGTTACACCTTTCTTTCTAGTTATAGTCTATTTCCCTTTTATGCAATGAATGCATACTTTATAGTTAGAGAAGTCTAGAGAATGCAAAATTCTTTCTTGCACAAGCCTGTCTAATCTCTCACGAGATATATGGCATAGCCGCCTGTGCCATAACATGTAGGAATTCTCATAGTCTAGTCTTCGCTTGGATCTCACTTTATTTCCATGCAAGGTATTAATATTATAGACGTGAGAGGCAATCAAGTCTAACTAGTATAAGTTGTTTATTATAGAGCCGGTTCCAACTTTAATCGAATTAAAGTAAATACTAAAACTTTTATTTCCAAAGTGGAACGAATATCCCAACTTATCCAAACAGGAAATTGAAACTAAATTGTGCCTTATAGATGGCACACAAAATGTATTTACTAAATTCAAAAAATGACCAGACTTCAACTTAAGCTTATAGACTCTTATTGCCTCCACGTCAACTTTGACACCATTGCCTGCGTGTACTAAGCGCTCCGCATCAGTTGGTGGCCTGGCCTGTAGTAATTCCTACATAGAAGTGCATATGTGCATAGTAGTTCCTGAATCTATTCATCAGGAATCCGCTGACACATCGGTCAGATTAGATTCAAAACAGACAAGAACAGAATGATTACCTTTCTTTATGAGCCAATTCTTAAAACCTTCGTAGTCTTTCTATAGATACCCGCCTTTTTGCAAAAGAAGCATGGTTTGCCTTTAACTCGTTTGCGTTTTGATCCATTTCCAGATTGATTCTCATGGTTTCCAAATGGAGGACCAGAGAATCCATTATTAGAACCTTGTTTCATTTTCCCTTTACCTTTATTCCCATGACCTAAGGTCACTATATTAACACTTTGAATTTTGACCACCTACCTGATCCTGTCTTTTTCTTGGACACACTGAGTGATAAGTTCATCTAATGTCCACATGTCCTTCAGAGTGTTACAGTTTACCAGGAATGTGCTGAATTGGTGAGGTAGGTTATTCATGATCAAATGAACCAGTTGGTCATCAGTGAGTACAAGCCCTAGAGCACGGATCTTATAAACAACTTTGATCTACTCTACAATGTATTCACAGATGTTGCCTTTTCCATCATAGGACGAGCGAGTCAATTTATTCAGAAGAATGCCCATTTCAGATTTATCAGATTTCTTGAATCGTTTTCCCATTTTAGTCAGGAAAACTTTGGCCTTATCTGTTTTAGGCATGACACCCTTCATCGATTAAGAAATTGAATACTTAATGACTTTTAGGCATGTATCATTTGATCTAAACCATGCAACACATTGATTATATCAGCTTCAGTGGCACTATCAGAAGGCTTTGGTGGTTCTGGTGTTATCAGGGCAAGATCTAATTGAAGAAAGCCTAGTAAATCTTCAATGGAGTTCTTCCATTGAGCATAATTAGATCCATTAAGGGCAGGGACTTGATTCTGATTAGTTGAAATTGAGACTGAAATAAAAGAGATACATTTATACTCACATTAGTTCATAATTTCACAAAGCAATTTAGTGAATGTAGACAAATATCAGGCAAAGTTAATCAATTCAGTCGCTAAGAGAGGCATCAACTGAATCATCCAGGATGATGATGGGCCCAACCATCTCATCCTGGTGAGAATCTGTTACATTATCATCATTTCTCCTATGGGCGGTAATAACAACAAGTTAGTGATCCTCCTGAACATGAAACTAAGTGATGTAAGTCATGTAAATTTGAAACACTCAACACCTATGGATGAGATGAGTCTTTCAGCTTTACATTACCAGCACTATTTAATTCACCCGTTCACTTGACTGCTAAATGGTAATCTTCTGTGTTTTCATTACCGTACGCATGAAAATGTGAACGCAAACTGTATGCAATCCTTCTTATCCCAATGTTAAAAGTCTGTACTTGTAAAATTTACATCGATTGAGGTCACTATGGTGGCTAACACAACTGAATCTAAAACTACAAATGTAGACTTAGGATTGTGATCATAATCCTCCCTCTCTATGGATTATATCTTAATTAGTCCGATGCGGCCCATAAGTTAGTTGGTACTGACCCCCTTTTTTGAAATAAAGGAACCTTAAAGTGAAACAAATGGAAAGGTTTCACACCATATATTCCAATGGCCCATATCAACTCTTAAGGATGGGCGATCGGCCAATAATAGGGCCGAATCAATACTCTTGTTTGATTTGTACTTGTGCAAATAAGCATAACTAAATCGAGCCCCTGATACTCTCATAATAGGCAGATCATGTGGAAGCATACAATTAGATTGGTAATTCATACATGGGTGTTCATAAGATATACATATTATCCCAAATCTTTAATTTTTCATTAGATGAATGGTCATTGTCATCTACCTAGAGAATGAGCTACGATATATGCCCATAATGGAACAAATACAATGCCCAGATCAACGATTAAGTGTGGAAATAAATCCAATAGTCTTAAAAACTTAATTAATGGGCTCATATAATAGGTCAGGGCCCACATTATTAATCAATGGTCGATAGCGGGTCCGAAAGTCATCAATCGGGTCCACTGACCTGAAGGATTAAAACATCCAATGCCCGAACTGAGGGGAAAATCCCAAATCCCAATTCTCTCTCTCTCTCTCTCTCTCTCTCTCTCTCTCTCTCTCTCTCTCTCTCTCTTTCTCTCGACCATCGTTCAGATGCTGGAACCGCGAGAAACCAAGTCGTTTATGACCTAGTGCAATAGCGTTTAAAATAGGGAGAGAAAAAATCCCTAATGGAAGCAGCGTTTGGAAAGAGGGAGGGATAGAGACAAAGTCTCAGCTGTTCTCGGCGTCTGCCTCATGCAACGAGAAGAGATTAGGTTTCTCTCATCTCTGTAAACATCATCGGAAGCATCAGCTGCGGCTGGGGTATCCGTTGCCATTGACGAATGTGAAATCTTGAGACGCTAGTTATGACTACCGGTCCAACAGATCAAGGTAAGTGGATTTGGGGTTTTTTAGATTCCGAAATCCCTAATTAATCTGTATTAGGGGATCTGATTTCAAAAATTCCTAATTAGGGATTTGGCATTTCTAAAATTCCCATATACTGAATTTGGGACTTGAAATCCCTAATTAATGGTCTCTGAATTCAGGGATTCAAAAATTCCCAATATTAGATTTGAGATTTTAAAAACCCTAATTATGGTCTAGATTTGGGGTTTCTTAGATTTCGAAATCCCCAAAATTAATTAAGGGTTCGAAATCCCCAATCTCTAGATGTGGGATTCAAATATTAAAATCCCTAATAGTAGATATGGGATTCTAATTTTGAATCTGCTGATTGCTGATATGAGTTCCGATTTGGAAAACCCTAATAATCGAATTGAATCTAAAATAGTTGAATTCGATCATCCATACCTATGCACAGATCACTCTGATACCAACTGTGGGATTTATCATACATGCAGAATAGGCCCACAGATCTGTCTGTGGATAGAACATGGAGATCAAGGGGTCGGATGGCTTACCTAGCTGTAACGCCATAGAAGCCAGATAAGAATACCAATATCAAAATACCGATAAAGCTACGATCTTCCTTTCCTTCACACCTGTTCTACAATTCAAAAGATGGGACTTAAATTTCTACCGTGGTGTAGGATCGGGGACCCAGCTCTCTTTTATAGAGTCTGTGGAGAGAGAGTTTGAAACCCATCACAACTCTCTCTCCCACACTCCACATTGCAACATCCTAGTTCAACTCAAATTGCTATCTGCATAAGACAACTATAATATTCCAGCCCCAGTACACAAAGCTGCGCAAATAGACTACACAACGCATCACCTGAAGTGGGGCCCACTGGTCTGCTCAATCATCCAGTCCAACTGAATGACAATCCAGACCGTTGATCAGTAAGGCCCACAAAATAGACTTCTTACACCCTGCACTTAGTGTTGTTAAACCTTGGGTTCGATCATGCTTTGAGTCTTCAATTTTCAATGTCTTCCAATTGAGGCTCAACCAACTCAAGACACCCTAACTCACGTTATTAACAATCCGAGGCACTAACACTATCATACTTGATGGTAAAGGTTTTGACTCGGTAGAGGGAAGTTATTTAAAGCGAGGCCTCCACTGGTTAGTATTAAGCATCAGAGTAAATTCATGTAGGGTATTCACCATATCTAAAATCATGTCATTATTTGAGTCAATGAAGTGAGCCAAGCATACTTCTAAGGAATCGAAAATAAAGGTTAAGAGGAACTCATCCGCCACGATGGTATCGATCATGTTTACTTCGTGGATCTCATCATCATCCCCTTATTGTTTGTAGATATTGAAAACATTGATTTCTAATGTCATGTTTCCACAAGAGAGTGCCATGACCCCATTCCTGCAATTGATCACGACATTGGAAGTTGTCAAGAATGGTCGGTTAAGAATAATTGATATCTAAGTACTAACATTCATTACAGTTGGGTGTCCAAGATAATGAAATCTAATGAAAAGTAGAATTTATCAACTTGGACCAACACATCTTCAATTTATCCCCTTGGTATCCTCACAGAATGATCAACTAGTTACAAAGTAGTTTTGATGAGTTTCAACTCACCAAGTCTCAATTGTTCGTAGTATACTAAGTAGGGTATAAAATTAACACTTGCCCCCAAATCAAGAACTGCTTGTTCAATTCAAAAGTTCTCTATTATGCAAGAGATGGTAGGACTACCCAAATCTTTATATTTTGGGAGAGTATTCTTCTTAATAATAGCACTAAGTTGTTCAGTCAAAAAAGCTTTCTTTTACACGTTAAGATTTCGCTTAGCAATACAAAGATATTTTAAAAACTTGGCATATGATATTATTTGCTTAATGGCATCCAACAAGGGTATGTAGATCTTCACCTTTTGAAAAACTTCCAAAACATTTTGATTATTAACCAGGAGTTTGGATGAGAGTAATCATTGAGAAAAAGGGGCCACTACCTTGTGACCATGCTCTTGTTCTTTTCAAACTGAACATTATTAGATTTTTCATCACTCTTATTTTTAGAAGATTCCTTAGGTTTTTCAACCTTCTTTGGAACTTCTTTATTACTCACTTTTCCGCTTCTGAGGGTGGTAAAAGATTTAGTGTACTTAACATGCGGGTTAGAAGAATTGAGATCAATGACCTCATATTTCCCACCATCAATCAACCACCAAAATTTTGTCAATCGTTTCCCTATCATTACTATGTATTTCTCCCAATTTTAGGCCCCGATTATCAAGCGTGGACCCTTAAATTGAGATTTCAAGTCCATTTTAGCATCCACCTAGCCATTTTTCAAGATCAGCTAATATAAATTTCAGATCACCAAGAAAATTATGAATCTTGACTCTATTCCTCGACCTAGACACGATGAACAAATTGGAATTAAAAATATCGCCCGATTAAGGGGATTTAGAAAACCCACTCTAAGTAGGGTGTGACACACCCCCACCTCTTTAAAAACACCACCCACACCCCTCTCTTCCTCATACTTTGTGTGCACACCCTCTCTAACACCTCACACTTGCCCCTTTAAGTCAAGAGAGAGAGAGAGAGAGAGAGAGAGAGAGAGAGAGAGGATGTCCACCCACCCCATCCTTCCCTTCCATCCACATGTGTGGACATCCTCTACCTTGCTCAAGTGACTCCTGTTCGTCGCGGTTCACCCTTTTCCATCAAGATCCACCTAGAGTTTTATTTAAGGCTAAGGTGAGGAATCCCTTTAGGCTTATACACAATTCTAGCTAGTTTTCTCATAAACTTAGATATTACTTTCCTTGTTTGATTGTTTGATGATTTGGGTGATAAAACCTATGTTAATTCTCTAATTTATTATGTGTAGTTATTGTAAATTTTATGATGGTTGAATGAATTCATAGTTGGATGAAGATTGATGGATAATTAATGATGAATGGGCTTAAACCCAAACCACATGATGCAGGGTACTTAAAACTATGTTGAGTTGATCATGGAAACCTCATGTACCTTGGGCATATGAACCTATGGTGCTCCAATTGACGTCACATGATGGTGGATCTCATGTGCACTTGTAGGTCAGCGACTTAACCCTTTGAGACAAGCTAACCCATCGAGTCTATATGGTGCACATAGGCTAGCCAATATAGACCCTACATTTTAAATTAGTTTAGCCTATTTGTTGTGATGTTTGTATGATGTTTAATGTCATTTAATATGTGAATTAAGTAATGATTTATCATTGGACTTTTTTTTATTAATATGAACATTTCAAGTTTGGAAGTTTAAACATGGACTGTATGAATGAAATCATATATATGGTGGAACTATGTGAAAACTATTTATGTTTCACGATAATTAATACATATTTATAAACATGTCATGTCCATGATATGTTGTCATGATGGAATTATGTATTTTGAATTCTACATTACAAGGCAACCCTTCATCCCGTGTTTGTTGGAAAATATTGTGGAAAGCCACTTGGTTTATATTATGGACTTGTGGAAACTCAAGTAGTTTATGTTATGGAATTGGGATTTAAAACCCATGTGAATGGATTATGGTGAGGTGTAAAGAATCTAATGGTTGGATTGTTTCTTATAATGTATCCTTAAATGACAGTCGTGCAATGTGCCATGGAATGGGGAAAATGGTGACTTGTTGAGTGCGAGCATTATTGTACCAGCTATATGCATCCACTGTATTATGATCGCTACCTATAAATGGTGCATTATGAGTATGCTTACTATAATTTCATGAATCAGGCATGATGGTATGGGATACTATGCTCGAGCTGTCGGCCTATGCTGGGTGATAAGGCCCCCATAGTGGCCTTGAGCTTTCCTAATATAGTTGTATGTAAACCAGATTAATTAAATGATTAGTTCAATCTCATGCATTCACTGGGATTTGAATTAATGGATCAGCTCCTCTGGTGTTACATTAAAGGTTGTAATAAGATTAGTTCGCCTTTAGTTGTACACTACTTAGTGGAAGTTGTAACAGGATTAGTTCACTTCCATTAGTTAGTTTTTTTTAACTTGAAATTGTAGTGGGGGTTTTCTGCTTCATGTGTGAAGTTGTAATGGGGATTTTTCGCTTCATATAACTCTGATGGCTAGTGACTAGCGTTAAAGTTGTAATAGGATTGGTCTGCATCATCTAGCCAGGGTGCCTTCATCAAAGCATGCATATTATAATTTTACTAATCAAGATCTTACATGAATGTTTTGCTTTATTATGAATTGAATGTGTTATTATCGTGATAATCTTGGGGGTGCCCTCATTGAGCTGAACCTATGCAACTCATTCCTCTTGTTGGAAAAACAATTGTAGACTATGTAGGTGATGATTCAAAGAATGAGCTAGAGTGTCAATATGAGAATTATGATGGTCTGTGGCGACGGATGACTGATGATGAAGCCAAGGTGGCTTGGACAAGATTCTTCTTCATTTATTTGTTTTAGTTTTCTTAGAAGTAGTTTCTTAAAATTTGAAACTATAATAAGTCCCATGGAAGGATCGACCATGTAATATATTAATGTAATGATGATGAATGGAACTTAGAGTAATTATGTAATAAAATGAGATTTAATTTTTCTCATCATTTATACTATGGTTGCCATGAAAACATGAATTGATACGATTGCATGAAAATGTAGAGCATTTATACTCTAACATACTCAAATTATTATTAGAGAATCTGGTCCATCATGTTATCCACAAGAACCGAAATCCCAAGCGGTTACATTCAGCAACTTCATTGGTTTTAACCACATTGACTTTCCTCAATTCCATGGCCTCTAATTTTCTTATGAGATTTGCTATCTTTGCACAGGCTTGGTCTTGTTCATTTTGTTGGATGTATCCTAAGATTGGGCATTCTCTACTAGAAGATCAAAATATTCCCAAGCTCCATCTGGATCCCTGCTCATAAACTCACCATTACATATTATCTGTACGAATTGGTGCATGTTTGAGCTCAAACCATCATAGAAAAAAGTAATCACTTGTCATGTTTCGTAGTCATGATGTGAACAAGCAAACAAGAGTCCCTTAAACTTTCCCAATACTGAAAGTAGGTTTTATTCTCCTTTTGGGAGAAATTCATGATATTATGTCTCAGGGTATTAGTCTTATGAACAGGGAAAAGATTTTTGAGAAATTCCCTAGTCATCTATGCTTATATCCCAATGGTCCTAGGCCTTAAGGAGTGTAGCTAGGATTTAGCTCTCTCCTTAAAGGAAAAGGGAAATAATTTAAGCCTCACTACATCTTGAGAGACATTATTGTAATGCAAGGTAGCAACTATCTTATCAAATTCCTTTAAATGCAAGTATGGACTACTTTCAAAATCAAGTTCATGAAATTTTGAAAGCAATTATATAACTCCAGGTTTAAAATCAATATTGCTTGCATTCATTGGAAAAAATTATACAAAAGGGAGTGGTTGTTCTTGTTAGTTGTAAGTAATCATGTAAATTCCTAACTAGTGGCACGTTATTTACTTCATTCTTATCTTGATTTGGTTTTTTCTCATCCATGTGTCCGATTAATTCATAAATATTAGGAATTTTGCCGAACCGGCAAGGACATCGCCGGTCTCTGGACCGTTCAGCGATGGATCGCCATTTGGGCGAGGTCCTCATGGTTCCTAATCTCTAAATGAGGTGGGTCCCCCCCTGGGTCCCCCTAAAAATGCCCCAATTGGCCCCTTTGCTTGGTTCGACGCCTATCGGGCCATTCGGGTAAAAATCTGATACAAACAGAGATTTCTTGACAATTAAAGGGTTGAGATAGGAAGATAAACCATCTAGACTCATTAATAGATGGTCTAGAAGAGATTTTGGGTCGCTGTGTGTGATCAGGAGAGAGCACAGACTCGATCTCGGTGATCGTTTTCAGTAAACATTCTCTGATAGAAGCAACAGAATACATACAGAAAGCCTTATAAGTGCTATAGTTTATATCCCTGTCTGTTGTCAAATTTGTGGTGCCAAAATCACTGTTATATATAACTTGCATAAGTGAAGCTCTCTCAAAGATCAACATTCATAAACAAGCTAAGCTCACTACAAGCAAAGCTCACAAGTACAAGGATCAATCTTGAATGCAAGAACTGCTCACAAGACAAGACTCAACCTGCAAGACTTCAAGAAGAGTACAAGGCAGTTTATAAAGAAATCAAGACTTCAAGGCTCATACTTCAAGGTCACTAGTTCCTAATGTTTCAATGTCCTTTATGGTTGAGGTTTGACTGACCTTAGGTTGACCTTAGAAGTAGGTCATTTTGGATACATAAATCGAATGTTTATTTTACATAAGTTTGGTCTGTTCTTCGACTAGTCTTAGGCCTTCTTTGACTAGTCCTAGAGTTGCTTCGACCAGTCTAAGAAATTCCTCAATCAGTCGTGAGTTTGTTATAAATTTCGGATAAAATCTGTTAAGCTTCGACTAGTCCAGGAATCTGTTTGACTAGTCGAAGGAATAGTGTCGACTGCATCTTCGACCAGTCGAAAAACTTTGACTCAAAATCCAGCAATGTTTTTCAAGTTCTTCGACCAGTCGAAGGTGACCTACGACCAGTCGAAGGAGACCTTCGACCAGTCATAGAACAGTCAAAGCTTATCGCGCCTGATTTTTCAAATATCTGTTATTGCTTCGACTAGTCGAAGAGTTCCCTAAACCAGTCGAAGACGCGATCTGCTCACCTATAAATAGTGCACGAATCTCAGAAGAAATCATCGAATTAATTAATCCATTCAAGCCAATCTTCGTCGAACTTCTGAGAGATAATTCTGTGCTCCATCTAAGCTAAGTGTGCTTATTTAATATTCTCTTTCCTTAGCTTTATTTAATTGATTTTGTTTCTGCTATTCCAATCTAATTTGATAAGAGGAATTGTTATTCTCTTTCTTTGGAATCAAAATCAATTAAGGCAAGCCCTATTTGGTTTAATTTAAAATCTATTAGAATTAGAACCATTATAATTGAGTACTGGACATTGAACTTGGACATTCAATCATCTACTCGACTTAGTTCTACCGGGCTGCTACAACGAAGGAGATAATCAGGTATTTTACATTTAATTGTAAATTCCTTTCTGTTTTGGTTTCTTTCAAGATTTGCGGAAAAATCTTGTTGTATTGGTTATCTGAGGAGAGCCAGGAAAACTCAGAAGTGGGGTTTTTTAATTGTGTAAGCCTACGGACAAAGACACAATTGTAAAGGTTTTGGGTGAACCTGGGAAAACCTATTTTGTTAGTGAACGCTAATATCCCCTGTGTGAGGATATTAGGAGTGGAGTAGCATTCTGTGTGGCTATTGTTTAACAGTTGGTGAACACACAGGTGAACCACTATAATCCCTTGTGTTGTGGTTGAATGATTTATACTTCTGATCTTTAATTATTCTTTTGTGGGATGTATGTATGGTGGTGAATGTTGTAATCATTTAATTCAAGCATTGTGAGAATTTTGTAATAGTTTAGAATTTATTTTCTGCTATTCCTTTATCAGCTTGATATTCAATTTCCTTTAAAAGTTGTTCCAGCAAGGTTGCCCTGCCATTTTTATGGTGTATGGCTGTCCCTAGAACAATACATTTGTGATTACAATTTATTTTAATTCAGTTTGTATTTATTTTTGTATTCCTCTTCGGTTTGAGATTTGATACAAAGATCTTTCTAGAAATAAGGTTGTCCTACCATAAACTCTGGTTTTTGGTGTAAGGTTGTCCTTAGAACAACATTTGTATCAACCTCTCAAGATCTGAATTTTGAGGTTATTTTACTTTCTTGCATTGTGATTTATTTTGGCTATCATATTCTTTTTAATTCCGCTGTTATAAGTTTTATTTGACATTGTCCTATTCACCCCCCCTCTAGGACATATAGCTAGGCCTTTTCAAGTGGTATCAGAGCCTAATAGCTCTTTTTTATTCTTGGATTTAATTCCCGAGCTAACGATTTAAGCTATTTAAGATGTCAAATTTTGATAGCCTTTCAGTCACTAGGCCTCCACCCTTTGATGGCTCCAACTATGCCTATTGGAAAGCCAGAATGAGGATCTTCCTCAAATCAATGGATGAGAGTGTGTGGCAAGCCACAACAACTAAATGGAAACCTCCTATCATGAAAGTTACTGGGGTTGATGGTTCAAAATCTATGAAAGTCACACCATATTACCAATGGACCACTCTTCAGAAAAGTGAGAGTAGTGCAAATGCTAAAGCACTAAATGCAATTACTTACGCACTATCACCGGATGAGTTCAAAAGAATCATTTCTTGTGACCGCAAAGCAAGCTTGGGATATATTAGAAATGACACACGAGGGTACTACAATTGTCAAAAAATCTAAAGTCCAACTCCTCACAACCAGATTTGAAGAAATTCATATGGAGGAAAATGAAATGTTAATGGACTTTTACACTAGATTGAATGACATTGTAAACTCAATGTGGGGTCTTGGCGATAAAATCCCAGAAAGTAAAGTGTGTGCAAAAATATTACGCTCACTTCCTGAACGGTTCAATTCTAAAGTAACCGCAATCCAGGAACTTCGTGATACGGATAATATGAGGGTAGAAGAACTAGTTGGTTCTCTACAAACCTACGAGTTAAACTTTAAAGCTCCTAAAGGTAAATCTATCACACTAAAATCTTCTAAATGTAATTCAGAAGAAAATTCTAATTCAGAAGATGATATAGCTTTTTTAGCTAAGAAATTTTACAAGATTTTCAAAAGTAAGAAAAGGGTTGATTTTCAAAAATCAAATGATAAAAAGAAGTTTAGACCCAAATCTCGAAAATCTTTGAAAGATAGTCAATGTTACAATTGTCAAGAATATGGGCACTTAGCAAATAGATGTCCTAAAAGGGACAAACCCAAGAAGAAGGGTTTGTTGGCTACATGGGATGAATCATCTGATTCTGAAGGTTCTTCTGAATCAGAAGATTCTGAAACTGAGTCAGGCAATGAGGTTAAAGCTCTTATGACTCTAGCCAAATTCACATTTTCAGATAATGACTTAACAAGTGAAGAAAATCTGAGTAGTGAATGTGAAAATGAAGATGATCTTCAAGACGCTTACAATGCCCTATATAAGGAAAGTTGTAAAATTGCTGTCAAACTTAAACTTCAAAAAGAAAAGTTTTCTAAACTCAAAAAATGTTTTGAATCACTTGTCTTAGAAAAATCACAAATTTCAGATTGTTTTGAAAAATCAAAATGCGATTTGGAATTCAAAAACTCCCTAATTATTGATTTAAAATCTGAAATTGAGAAACTTAAAACTGAAGTAACTTTTCTTCCGAGTCTAAAGGACACATGGAAATATGCCCAAGGTGATCCAAAGTTAGAGAAACTTTTATCCGGATCAAGAAAATGTGGCGATCGATCCGGGTTGGGCTATGATAAAAATCTACCTCCTAAACAAAAGTATACTCCTCCTATGTTTGTTAAAGGAGAGTCCTCAAACTCAAAAGGGAAAAGTACTTAACAAGATTTTTCTAGAAATTCAAAAACTTTTCAAAAACCTAGAAGCAGCCATGTCAACTTTAGTTAGAAATGAAATCCACTAGCTGAAAAGATAGTTGATTTACTCAAGGAGCTCTTAAAATCTAACTCTATAGGTCATTCCTACAAATATACACAAAAGAAGACCAACTATGTTCCTAAACCCAAAACAGTTATGAAATGGGTTCCTAAAGTTACCTGCTTGGTTGCTCACACTACTTTCAAAGCAACAAGTCATTCAAAGTGGTACCTAGACAGTGGATGCTCCAGGCATATGACAGGTGACAAAGCTTTATTCACGGATCTGAAAAATATGACTGATGGTTCAGTCACATTTGGTGATGGTAGCAAGCAAGATTATAGGCCAAGGTACGGTTTAACTTTTTAATCTTCCTGTGTTTAAAAATGTTTTATATGTTGAACGCTTAAAACATAACTTGCTTAGTATATCTCAAATATGTGATAATAACCATAATGTTCGGTTTTCTAATCAAAGCCATGAGATACTAAACAATAAGAGTTCTGTAATATTAACTGGATGTAGAACGTCTGAAAATTGCTATATTATTAGCGAATCCAGCTCATCTAATCAAACATGTTACATGGTCCATACAGACGAGACCGATTTATGGCACAAACGTCTTGGACATGTACATTATCGAAATTTATATAGATTGAGCAAACGAGAACTTATAAGAGGTTTACCCAAACTTGAAATTAGATAAAATATGTGGTGAGTGCCGGATAGGCAAACAAACAAAGAACTCACACAAAAAGGTGAATTCAAATACCACATCAAGACCACTCGAACTTCTCCACATGGATCCGATAGGACCTACCAGAACAGAAAGTCATGGTGGGAAAAAGTATATCCTAGTAATAGTTGATGACTTTACCAGATTCACTTGGGTAGTCTTCTTAAGGGATAAATATGAAACCTTTGAAGAAGTAAGAAAAGTTTTCAAAAGGATTCAAACTGAAAAATCTTCTCAAATCAAGTAAAATTCGTAGTGATCATGGATCCGAATTTGAGAATAGCAATTTTGAGAAGTTCTGTATCGACCAAGGAATATTACATGAATTCTCTGCTCCCAAAACTCCACAACAAAATGGAATTGTAGAAAGAAAGAATAGGGTGCTTCAAGAAATGGCTAATGTCATGTTGAATAGCATGAAGCTCTCTAAAAATCCTTGAGCTGAAGCAGTCAACACATCTTTCTATTCTATTACCCTTTTCTACACTAGCAAAGATAATAATAAAACGCGACCAGTCGTAGAACGGTCAAAGCTTATCACGCCTCGATCAGTCGAAGTGCTATATTTTACGTGATCGTGAAAATTTGGGAAAATTCGATACGAAGAGTGATGAAGGTATTTTTCTAGGATATTCCTTAAACAGTTAAGCTTATAGGGTTCTGAACAAAAGGACCGGTGTGATTCAAGAATCCATTAATGTTGTCATTGATGATCACTTAAACACGCCAATTTCTAATTCAGATAATGATGAAGTACTCATCATGGATAAACCCGATATTTCATCGAATCAGATAGATTCTGAGTTGAGGACTGTTAACGATCCTCCCACCACACAAATTCTTGGAAACCCTCTCACCTGTGTTCGCACCAGTAGACAACTTGAGGATATATGTAAGTATGTATCTTTTACATCCCAAATAGAACCATCTAACGTAAAAGAAGCTCTTCTTGATGAAACTGGATTGTTGCGATGCAAGAAGAACTCAACCAATTTGTAAGAAATGATGTTTGGTATCTCGTACCAAGACCTAAAGATAAACACATCATTGGAACAAAATGGATTTTCAAAAATAAGTCGACGAGTGTGGAAATATAATTAGAAACAAGGCTAGACTAGTGGTACAAGGTTATACTCAAATTGAAGGGATTGATTTCGATGAAACTTTTGCACGACACGTCTTGAATCTATCGGACTATTTATATCCATTGCATGTTTTAGAAAGATAAAGATCTATCGATGGATGTGAAAAGTGCTTTTCTAAATGGCGATTTACATGAAGAAGTCTATGTTGAACAACCAATGGGTTTTGAAGATTCCAAAAATACTGATTATGTGTATCGGCTTAAAAGGCACTTTATGGATTAAAACAAGCACCTAGGGCATGGTATGAGAAACTAACAAAATTTCTTTTAAGTCATAATTTTCAAATGGGATCTTTTGATAAAACTCTGTTTGTTAAAAAACATAATGATCATATCTTAATGGATTTATGTTGATGATATCATTTATGGATCAACTTGTACTGACTTGACTACTGAGTTTGCAGATTTGATGAAATCATAGTTCGAAATGAGCATGGTTGGGGAATTGACTTATTTCCTTGGATTGCAAGTAAAGCAACAACTTTGAAGGAATATTCATTTCTCAATCTAAGTATGCTTTGAATCTAATCAAGAGATTTGGATTTGAGAATGGCAAGAATTTCGATACTCCTATGAGTACTACCTCAAACTCTCAAAAGACTCTAATGGTAAAAATGTTGACTCAAAACTTTATCGGAGTATGATTGGTAGTTTGTTATATTTAATTGCTAGTAGACCCGATATTTCTCTAAGTGTTGGTATTTGCGCAAGATATCAATCGATCCAAAAGAATCTCACTTGATTCTTGTCAAGCGAATTATTAGATATGTCGCAAGTCCCCGTAAATCTCGGTCTCTGGTATCCTCATGAGACCGGTGTCCAATTAGCTGGGTGCTGGTGATCTAGATGATAGAAAATCAACCGGTGGTGGTTGTTTTTACATTAGAAATTGTCTAGTTTCTGGTTTAGTAAGAAATAAAATTCTATATCACTTTCAACAACTGGAGTTATCGCAGCTGGTAATGCATGTACACACTTGTTTGGATGCAACGAATGCTAAGTGATTATGGAATTAAACAGATTCTATGTTATTACATTGTGATAATTCCAGTGCGATAAATATTTCAAAAATCCTATTCAGCATTCTCGTACTAAGCACATTGACATTAGATTTCATTATATAAGGGAATTAGTAGAAGAAAAAGTTATATCTCTAGAATATATTCCTACCGAAGATCAACAAGCTGACATTTTCACAAAACCTCTCGATAAAAGCAGGTTCAAAAAGATGAAATTTGATCTTGGCATGTGCATTTTAAAATGATTATTTATGCCTACTTGTATTATAGTGTATATATTTGCTAGATTGAATTCTAATTTTTGTATAATTTGCAAGAAATATGAATTTTTGGACATTCTTCAACCAGTCGTGAGTATACACGACCAGTCATAGAACTCAGGAATCACTTAAAATTTAGGGATTTTTGCTTTCTTCCTCATTTCGTTTTTCTTCTCTAAGGAGCCGAGCTTCGACTTGTCGAACCCACTGTTCATGTTCTTCAAGGTTAGTGTTCCAAATCACGTTTTTCTTGCAGATTTGTGTCTAGATTGTTTACTTTTCAAGCTTTAAGCTTTGTATTTTGGATTTCATTGAGATTTGGGGTTTGGATTTTGAAAAATCTATTTTGAGTAAACCCACTTCTCAATCCTTTGCAACTTCTTAATTCCTTGATATCCTTGTTGCAAATGGCTTCTAGAGGTAGAAAAACTACTTCCCGTGGTCCTTCTTCTTCCTCCAGATCGTCCATTATCTCTAAGCATCATCTTCTTGTTCCCAATGATGATCCATCATATGTTAAGGACATTAGATTACGTAATGTTATTGTTGAACATCCTGTTGATGTTAATCATATTGCACCTTTTGACATCCTTCCTATGCTTGAAGCTGTAGGTTGGGTTAACTTATTACATTGGGGTGGGCCTGCATACCGGTCCATTGCCCAATCCATGTTTACATGTATTAGTGCTTTCTCACAGGATAATTTAACTTTTAAAATATCTACTAGAGAAGGGCCTTTTGACATTGATCGTCATTTAATTTCAGCCCTTATGGACATTCCTGTGAATGATGAGGGTATTCCTATCCATAACTTAACTGATAAACCCTCAATGTCTGAAAAACGCATGCTCACTAGAGATTTGTGCAACATGGATGTTCAATGGACACAAAAAGGGAATGCGCTTCCCGCAAGGTATTTGTTACCCAAGTACGGAATTCTCCACAAAATCTGTGTCTAATCTGCATCCTCGTTCGGGTAATAAAACTGACTTGACTTCGTTTATGGTTCGTGTTATCCATGCTATTTCCAATGGTACTCAGATTTGTTTACCATCCTTAATCTGTCATTTCATTCTTCAGTTTAGACTCCATCCTGGTCATAGTGACATTCCTTTTGCCTATTTAATGACTATATTGGCTACACATATGTTAGTCGATATGCCGGTTGATGAGGCACCTATCCATCATCTAATTTTCAACAATACTAATATCAATAAGATGAAGCTGGATCTACTTCCTGAACAAGGTGGTGGTGGTAGTGGTCATGAAGAAGCTGGTGATGACATTAATATGGATGACATTTTTGAGGAATTGGATTCTGACTCAACAAATGATCCAAATTTTGAACCATCTGATGTTGATGCTCGTCTTAGTGCATTAGAGGATAAAGTTGAGAATATAAATGTAAAGATGGAAAACATGTCTGTTGCTCATGATTTACAATTCAAGTACATGCGCAAATATCTTAGGCGATTGAACAAAGGCATGCACCAACTTGATCCCTCTATTCCTGCTCCGTCATCAGGTTCTGGTTCTGACTAGTTTATATGAGACTTCTGGTCTGTAATAACTTTATATCTTAGCACTTGGTTGACTGATTTTGAGTTGGATACTATCTATGTTTTATGCTGGATATTTATTCTATGTGAAGCTATGCTGAGTATCTCTATCATTGTTTTGCTATACTCTCATAACTCCTCATGTTTACTCTCATATATCCCTTTATTTAGTTCTCCTTTATTGTTGTTTCCTTTGTCATATTGTGACAAAAAGGGGGAGAATGGTTTGTTCTTAACGATGTGATTGTGAGAGGAGTAGCATTGGTTATGTTACTCAGGGGGAGTATGTTTGAACTAGTTGAATGAAACTGGTTGAATGTTGAATGTTGAATATTGAATATTGATTTGCAGGTAAGCCAGTTTATATGACCTGGTTCATAACTCTTTAACCAGTTGTTTTACTTTATGTTTATCTTGGTTATGTGTTTTGTCACTAATTTGACAAAGGGGGAGATTGTAAGTGCTATAGTTTATATCCCTGTCTGTTGTCAAATTTGTGGTGCCAAAATCACTGTTATATATAACTTGCATAAGTGAAGCTCTCTCAAGGATCAACATTCATAAACAAGCTAAGCTCACAACAAGCAAAGCTCACAAGTACAAGGATCAATCTTGAATGCAAGAACTGCTCACAAGACAAGACTTAAGCTACAAGACTTCAAGAAGAGTACAAGGCAGTTTGTAAAGAAATCAAGACTTCAAGGCTCATACTTCAAGGTCACTAGTTCCTAATGTTTCAATGTCCTTACTTCATGGTTGAGGTTTGACTGACCTTAGGTTGACCTTAGAAGTAGGTCATTTTGGATACATAAATCGAATGTTTATTTTACATAAGTTTGGTCTGTTCTTCGACTAGTCCTAGGCCTTCTTCGACTAGTCCTAGAGTTGCTTCAACCAGTCTAAGAAATTCCTCGATCAGTCGTGAGTTTGTTATAAATTTCGGATAAAATCTGTTAGGCTTCGACTAGTCCAGGAATCTGTTCGACCAGTTGAAGGAATAGTGTCGACTGCATCTTCGACTAGCCGGAAAACTTCGACTCAAAATCCAGCGATGTTTTTCAGGTTCTTCGACCAGTCGAAGGTGACCTACGACCAGTCGAAGGAGACCTTCGACCAGTTGTAGAACGGTCAAAGCTTATCGCGCCTGATTTTTCAAATATCTGTTATTGCTTCGACTAGTCGAAGAGCTCCCTAAACCAGTCGAAGACGCGATCTGCTCACCTATAAATAGTGCATGAATCTCAGAAGAAATCATCGAATTAATTAATCCATTCAAGCCAATCTTCGCGAACTTCTGAGAGATAATTCTGTGCTCCATCTAAGCTAAGTGTGCTTATTTAATATTCTCTTTCCTTAGCTTTATTTAATTGATTTTATTTCTTCTATTCCGATCTAATTTGATAAGAGGAAGTGTTATTCCCTTTCTTTGGAATCAAAATCAATTAAGGCAAGCCCTATTTGGTTTAATTTAAAATCTATTAGAATTAGAACCATTGTAATTGAGTACTGGACATTGAACTTGGACATTCAATCATCTACTCTGATTTAGTTCTACCGGGCTGCTACAACGAAGGAGATAATCAGGTATTTTACATTTAACTGTAAATTCCTTTCTGTTTTGGTTTCTTTCAAGATTTGCCAGAAAAATCTTGTTGTATTGGTTATCTGAGGAGAGCTAGGAAAACTCAGAAGTGGGGTTTTTTTAATCGTGTAAGCCCACAGACAAAGACACAATTGTAAAGGTTTTGGGTGAACCTGGGAAAACCTATTTTGTTAGTGAACGCTAATATCCCCTGTGTGAGGATATTAGGAGTGGAGTAGCATTTTGTGTGGCTGTTGTTTAACAGTTGGTGAACACACAGGCGAACCACTATAATCCCTTGTGTTGTGGTTGAATGATTTATACTTCTGATCTTTAATTATTCTTTTGTGGGATGTATGTATGGTGGTGAATGTTATAATCATTTAATTCAAGCATTGTGAGTATTTTGTAATAGTTTAGAATTTATTTTCTGCTATTCCTTTATCAGCTTGATATTCAATTTCCTTTAAAAGTTGTTCCAGAAGGTTGCCCTGCCATTTTTATTGTGTATGGATGTCCCTAAAACAATACATTTGTCATTACAATTTATTTTAATTCAGTTTGTATTTATTTCTGTATTCCTCTTCGGTTTGAGATTTGATACAAAGATCTTTCTAGAAATAAGGTTGTCCTACCATAAACACTGGTTTTTGGTGTAAGGTTGTCCTTAGAACAACATTTGTATCAACCTCTCAAGATCTGAATTTTGAGGTTATTTTATTTTCTTGCATTGTGATTTATTTTGGCTATCATATTCTTTTTAATTCCGCTGTTATAAGTTTTATTTGGCATTGTCCTATTCACCCCCCCTTTAGAACATATAGCTAGGCCTTTTCAAGTGGTATCAAAGCCTAATAGCTCTTTTTTATTCTTGAATTTAATTTATGTGACCATAACCCAGGTCCAGTTTAATCCAATTCATGCTCTGATACCAACTTGTAACACCCTGAAATTCGAGGGTCGAGCATAACTCAGCTCCCGAGTTCCAAAACATCACTTATGCAACATATTTAATGATGGATGTATGTTGTCTATATGAGTACATAAAACATGGAATAGATTAAGCCAAACTACAAATATAATTCAGAGATAAGTGAAGAACGCAAGCGGAAACTTAAAGAAATATATGTGAACATGTGCAAATCCCTGAAATACATATACATACCAGGTCGTACTTACAAGTATTACTATCAAAATTACAAGTATTAAATGACATCATCTATACCCAAAAAGAAATTTCAGAATCCCACGCATTAGAACAAGGCTCACTAGAACCCGCCTAAAAACTGCATGAAAGAAAATGAGCCTCATCATCCTCGATCTCCTGCTCTACCTCAGAGGTCGCATCAACATCTGCATCTAAGACAGAGTCTGGTGGGTGTTTAAACACCGCCCCAGAACGAGGGATGAGTGATCAACTCAGTGGAACAATAAAGCAAAAGTTAACATAATATCAATTCAATCAAGCAGTAATGATAAAACAAAACAATCAAACATGTCCTAAGTACTCTTGTTAATGCAGGGATGTATGTAGAATGATGCGTGCCCTCGCGCGTACACCCTCAGCGTCTTCATCTTACGTTACGCATGACATCGCCTCAAAGTGTGCCACCTCTTCCAGGCACATGCAAATGCGGTGCATGAACATGATTACCAGGTTGTTATTAGTCCTTTTCATACAGCAGGATTGAGAAGCTAAGGTACCTTCCTCATATTACCATCCAAACAGTGATCCATTCTAGGGTCGTCAGTCCTAGACATCTCATACGATCATATGGTTTTAGGTCATTGCAAAGGGCTCATCACCAATCAATGCACCTTTATCATACCTTCGTTACTACAATAAGGCTTGTCACCTCAATGCGGTATCCAGGTATGCTCGAGGTCACTACAAAGGGCTCGTCACCGATCAATGTAGGCCGACAGCACGAATATAGTGTCCCATACCACCATAATCGGCTCACGAGTTTGGTTGATCACTGGTCACTACGGGGAGGCTCGTCACCCCAGCGTAAGCCGACAGCTCGACCACGGTGTCCCATACCACCATGTTCAGCTCATGAGTCTTAGCGGATCAAGGTATAACGGTTAATAGGATGTCATCGGTAAGTTTGGTACCCTAGATTCAAACAATAGCGTCCATACATGGTGAACATACATCGGACAATCGGGTTACTTGACGAACTCGACTAGCACGAGCGCACGTTGGGTTGAACGACATAAAGTGCGCAAACACTCCGCATGGCCAAACCACTACCGACAACTCTAATACGACTCGGGTTCGTCAAATCATGTCCTATGTGGCGAAAGTGACCTTAGCCACAATCTCAAGGCTGATTACCGATTTCTTGGACTAAATCATAGTCTCACACACATTCCACTACAACAGATATTCATATCAACAATTTAGAATAGTAATGGAACAACAACTCAAATCATGTGGTACGTAAGCATTTGAAGAATATCAACATAACATGGATTTGAACAGAAGTAATACTTGAAGTTAAACAACAAACAATGTGACTTGCATGAAGGAAATCATACACACTAATAGGAGAGTTGAGAATCGCTTCTCAATGCCCATACTAGGTTGATATATTACACTTTAGATCATTCAGACATTTCTACAAACACTTAGAATACATAGTTCAACATACATGACGTATGTCGAAATACACATATTTGGACAATTCCTTTTGCCAAGGAGTTGTCACACATACATCTAGCACAATTACACGACAGATAATCATGGCAATCACATGTTCATATTTTATACGTATACGGTACTTCCTACATATACATATAATACACAAATCTCAATATAACACATGCATATCAGGAACGCATAATAAACATAGCATTTGGCATGTGAAATCTTATTCACAACAAGAATAAACCATTAGCTGGCATTGAAAGCCTTGAAAACCATAACCTATATAGTTAAAGTCCGCACCTTAGACCAGAAAAGAACACCGAACTGATTTCAGACAATATGTCTTCGTCAACGGCGACAGAACAACCTAAGGCAAGAATAGAATGAGCTACAACAACACATAGACTCATCTAAGCTCTAAAACAAATTAGGGTTAGGTTAACTTACCCAAGGATGAACTCAGAATCGCCAGAATAACGATTCTAAAGTGATGGTTTAAGGATGAAGAAGAACAGGAAAGAATCTAAGATGATTCACCAACTTTCTCTCTCTTTTCCTCTCTCTTTCTTAGTTAGGGTTAGGAAATTCGTATGGAAAAGAGAGCTAGGGTTTTAAGGTCTATATATAGGCATAACTTGATGAAAATAACCCCAGGGCCAAGGTATACTTAGGTTATAACCAAAATAGGCCTCTCTCGATCCAATGGAACACTTCCGGTTGGCCTTTTTCCACGAGAGGTTGGACTTAAGCTCACTGACCATGGATCTAGGTCAAGTTGAGTTTTCGTACCAATCGGATCTACAGATCAGCCGTGGCGGACCACACACAATTCAACGGTCACCGAAACTCGATCAGGACCACAAGCACTATGACCTGCCTGGGCCACCTTCCCTGATTCGAGGGTGAAATTGGGTCAGAATCCAACGGTCAGATTGCTTAAAATCATCGCGCAAGTGACACAACTCAGATTTCATCATCTTTTAATTTTCACCGTTCACACACTCTTCACTCCGGACTCAATCAAATCGACCCAGAACATCATCTGGACTTGATTTTTGAGGTGATGGTCAAGTCTAACATGGTGACCAAAACAGCCTAAGATTACCGCTATCGGACTTTCGACGTGCAGTCCAGGTCCGATCTAGAACTTCTAAAAATTTCCAAGAACAACTGGATTTAGCGATGAATCCCAGATTTCAGAGTAACATAGCGCTAATGATTCTACAGGTTTTGAGTCAAGTAGATCAAATTTAAAGTGATTGATGTTAATTTCACAAGCAATCGAGTTTAGCACTAAGTAACCCACAAATAACTTCTAAGGAAAATAGAGGTGGTACTCGGGTCAAGGCACAAAATTTTCCGGGTCATTACAGGGCCCTACCCTTTGGTGATGGAAAACACAAGTATCAGATTGATCTAAATTAAGTGGGCCACGTCTATGTGAGACCCACCTTGATTTATGTATTCACGCCATTCGTCCAGCGTCCAGGGATGCTGGACATGTTCAGTAAGCATGAACGGATAGTGGGTTGCACTCACAGCAATAAAAAAAATAAAAATAAAAATAAGAATAAGCTTGGTTTATGCTTTTTAGGTGGGCCACCCATATAGGCCCCACCTTGATGTATGGGTCCAATCCACGCCGTCCATCCCATTCTATAACGCCCTGAAATTTGGGGGTCGAGCTTAACTCAGCTCCCGAGTTCCAAAACATCACTTATGCAACATATTTAATGATGGATGTATGTTGTCTGTATTAGTGCATAAAACATGGAATAGATTAAGCTAAAACACAGATATAATTCAGGGATAAGTGAATAAAGTAAGCGGAAGACTTATAGAAATATATGTGTACAAGTGCAAATCCCTAAAGTACATATACAAACCAGGTCGTAATGAAAGTGTTACTATCAAATTTTCAAGTATCAAGTTACATCATTTAATTTTCAAAAATAATCCCAGAATCCCGCGCATTAGAACAAGCTCGCTAGAACCCGTCTGAAAACTGCATATAAGAGAAAGCAGCCTCATCATCATCCATCTCCCGCTCTGTCTCAGTAGTCGCATCAACATCTGCAACATCAGAACCTAAGACAGAGTCTGGTGGGTGTATAACACCACCCCAGAACGTGGGAGTGAGTGATCAACTCAGTGGAATAATAAGGCACTAGTTAACATGTTATCAGTTCAATCAAGCAGTAATGATAAAGCAGAACAATTAAACAAGTCCTAAGTACTCTTATTAATGCAAGGATGTATGCAAAATGATGCGTGCCCTCACGCGTACACCCTCAGCGTCTTCATCTTACGTTACACATGACACCACCTCAAAGTGTGTCACATCTACAAAGCACATGCAAATGCGGTGCATGAATATGATTACCAAGTTGTTATTAGTCCTTTTCATACAGCATGATTGGGAAGCTAAAGTACCTTCCTCATATCACCATCTAAACAGTGATCCATTCTAGGGTCGTCAATCCTAGACATCTCATACGATCATATGGTTGTAGGTCATTGCAAAGGGCTCGTCACCAATCAATGCACGCCTTTCATACCTTTATTACCACAGTTCAGCTTGTCACCTCATTGCGGTATCCAGGCATGCTCGAGGTCACTACAAAGGGCTCGTCACCAATCAATGTAGGCTGACAGCACGAATATAGTGTCCCATACCACCATAATCGGCTCACGAGTTCAGTTGCTCACTGGTCACTACGGGGAGGCTCGTCACCCTAGCGTAGGCCGACAGCTCGACCACGGTGTCCCATACCACCATATCTGGCTCATGAGTCTTAGCGGATCAAGGTACCATGGTTAATAGAATTTCATTGGTAAGTTCGGTACCCTAGACTCAAGCAGTAGCGTCCATACATGGTGAACATACATCGGACAATCGGGTTACTTGACGAACTCGACTAGCACGAGCACACGTTGGGTTGAACGACATAGAGTGCGCAAACACTCCGCGTGGCCAAACCACTGCCAGCAACTCTAATACGACTCGGGTTCGTCTAATACGTCCTACGTGGCGAAAGCAACCTCAACCACGATCTTAAAGCCGATTACCGATTTCCTGGACTAATGCATAGTCCCACACGCATTACACTACAATAGATATTCGTATTGAATGTAGAACTGTAAAGGAACAACAACTTAAATCATGTGGTACTCAAGCATTTGAAGAATATCAACTTAACATAAATGTAAACATAAGTAATGCTTAAATTTAAATAACAAGGAATGTAACTAGCAAGAAAGAAATCACAGACACTAGTGAGAGAGTTGAGAATCGCTTCTCAACGCCCATACTAGATTGAAACATCACACTTTAGATCATTCAGACATTTCTACAAACACTTAGAATATATAGCCCAACATACATGACATATGTTGAAATACACACATTTGGATAATTCCTTTTACCAAGGAGTTATCATACATACATCTAGCATACATACATGACAAATAATCATGGCAAACATAAGTGCATATTTTATACGTATACGGTACTTTATACATACACATAGAATACACAAATCTCAATATAATACATGCATATCAGGAACGCAACATAAACACAACATTTGGCATGTGAAATCTCATCCATAACAAGAATAAATCATTAACTGGCATTGAAAGCCTTGAAAACCATAACCTATACACTTAAAGTCCGCACCTTAAGCCAGAAAAGAACACCGAATTGATTTCAGACGAGTTGTCTTCGTCAATGGTGATAGAATACCCTAAAACAAGAATAGAAATGAGATACAACAACACAAAGACTATTCTAAGCTCTAACACAAATTAGGGTTAGGTTAACTTACCCAAAGATGAACTTAGAATCTTCAGAATAACGATTCAAAGTGAAGGTTCAAGGATGAAGAAGAACCGGAAAGAATCTAAGATGATTCACCAACTTCTCTCTCACTTTCTCTCTCTTTTCCTCTCTCTTTCCAAGCTAGGGTTAGAGAAAATTCGTATGGAAAAGAGAGTTAGGGTTTAAGGACTATAAATAAGCCTAAAATTGATGAAAATAACCCCAGGGTCAAGGTATACTTAGGGTATAACCAAAACTTGACTCTTGCGATCCAACGAAGCACTTCTGGTGGGCCAAATACCACGAAAGGTCAGACTTAAGCTCACTGACCATGGATCTTTGTCAAGTTGAGTTTTCGTACCGACCGGCTCTTCAGATCAGCCGTGGCGGACCACACGCAATTCAACGGTCACAGAATCTCGATCAGGTCCACAAGCATAAGGACATGCCTGGGCCACCTTCCCTGATCAGAGGGTAAAATTGGGTCAGAATCCAACGGTCAGATTGCTTAAAATCGTCGCGCAAGCGACACGACTCAGATTTCATAAAAGCTTAATAAATTTCCAACCGTTCCCACACTCTTCACTTCAGACTCAATCAAATCGACCCAGAACATCACATGGACTTAATTTTTGAGGTGATGGTCAAGCCCAACATGGTGACCACAACAGCCTAAGATCATCGCTATCGGACTTTCGACGCGCGGTTCAAGTCCGATCCAAAACTTCCAAAATTCCCCAGAACAACTGGATTTAGCGATGGATCCCAGATTTCAGAGTAACATACCACTAACTAATCTACAAGTTTTGAGTCATGCAGATACAATTTAAAGTGATTGATACGAATTTCACAAGCAATCGAGTATAGCGCTAATTACCCCAAAAACAACTACTTAGGGAAAGAAAAGCACAAAATTTTTCAGGATCATTACACGTTCCCCAGATCATTTTAGGCATTGATTCGAAAAATGAAGCCAATACGACTATCTGGCAGGCCATAGCATAGAAAAACAGTGTTTTTACCATTGAAATCCACCTTGATGTTTTTGTGCACCAAAAAATGTTGAATATTGGGCTTGATGGGTCTGTCTTGGGCCATAGAAACTAATGGTTGGGTTGGATTCCCCTAATGCGGGCCCCACCTATGAAAATCCTCAAGAAAACTAAAAAAAAAAGAGGCAGATGAGCAGCAGGCGCTGCTACCGTCAGAGGATGCAGCAGCATACTGCGTTGTAGCGTGAATGGGGTAGGGACGTGGGTTCCATATGTGGGCCCCACCGTGATGTGTGTTGAACATCACACTGTGCATTTAGTGGGCCCCTTTTTTTGCTATGAGCCCCACCTCAAAAATCAGCCATATGTGGACTCAGGTGGCCCACGTCACAGGGAACAGTGAGGATTAAATGTCTGCCATTGAAACCCTTTTTGGTTTGACAAAAGTTTTGGACCGTTATGAAATTTGTTTCTCCTCTTTAACCGGGTCTGTGTGACCTTATCAACTGGTGGATGGAAAATAAACATTATGGTGGGCCCCACGTGAGACCCAATGATGTATGTGTTCTATCCACACCACTGGACGGTGGGACCCCTTAATGATGTATGTGTTCTATCCACACCGTGCACACCACGGGACGGTGGGACCCACCATGATGCATGTGTTGCATCCAAGCCGTCCAACCATTTTGAAAGCTCATTTTAAGGCTGGAGATAAAAAATAAGACAGATCTAGTACCACGTGGACCACACTATAGAAACAATGGGATTGAACATCTACCATTGAAACCCTTGGATTCCAAAAGTCTTAGACTAATAGGGAAATTATTTTCCTTTTAATTCAGGTTTGTGTGACCTTATGATCAGATTGGATGAAAATAAATGTTATGGTGGGCCTTGAGGATTTTAATGGTGGAAATCATTGTCACCACTGTTATTTAGAGTGCGGTCCAGTTGATCTTCTGATATGATTCATTTATATATATATATATATATATTATACATATTATACATATTGATGTACTTGTGGCCATCCATTGAGACCCACCTTAATATATACATGAGGCCCATTGTTGAGGCCCACCTTGATGTGTATAGGGCCTATTGTCAAGGCCCACCTTGATATATATATGAGGCCCATATGATATGGCCCATTTGATGTATTGGAGGCCCATGGGTCAAGGCCCAATGGGATGTACATAAGGCCCATTGTAATGTGTGATTCCAACATTGTTTATGTAATGATGTTTATGGCAGGCTATGCCTTAGGAGCAATGATAGTTTGACGCCTACATTGTCAGTACAATGTTGGTTAAATATTCGCATTGTAACTCTCCCTATGACCCATTGATAGGCCTATACTTGTTATGCATAAGCCATCTAGGCCCAGCTTCGTTGTGAGGATAGTTCATCACCTTATAACATGCTTAGTGTAACTCCATGACTCATGCCCATACACATCATATGTATGCTTGATATGAGTAGTGACTAATCATTGCATATGTCATTTGGTAGATTATTTATGGGACTCATTGATAGGAGTTACCCACATGAGTGCGTGGCATGCGCAGGATTGCTGTATGACTGTATGGTGTGACTCATGCATCTCACATTTATGTGTCATGATCATTGTACACCTTGGCGACATCAGGGCCGTGGCTCCACAGGCACATCATGGATGGTTGTATCGGATATAAAAAATACTTAGTTCTAGCACTGTGGGCACTTAGGATGTCCTTGGGTGAAAGTCCCAGAACCTTTTTGGTACCAGGAGATGCTCCAACATCTAGACCGAGTGGATACACGAGCGCAGAAGTGCCGAATACCAGTAGGCCGCGTCTCCCACTGTGTCGTAGTCGATTGGAAGGGGGTGTGGCCTTATCTGCCCGAGTGAGGGGGGTGTAAGTGAGGCTGAGTTTGACCAGCTTGTAAATGAGTCCGCTATCGATGAGCCGGGTAGGTACTGGCAGAATACTGGTCAGGCAAATAGTGTGGTCTATTCCACTTACTGGACTGTGAGGCTAGGGAGGCGGCAGTCAGTGTGAAGTGTACTAGACCCCGGTGATATCCCAAAGAGAAACTGTATTGATATGTGTACTTGATGACGACTGGCATGCTTTCTTTGCATCTCGCATATGACATTTAGTTACATAGGCCTCGCATCGCATGGTCTTGGTATGGCCGATAGCATTCATGCCTTGCATCACATAGCCTTGGTATGACTAATTATATTCATGGACTTACCCGCACATTTCTGCATTACTCTAATATTGTATACTTGACACTTTCCTTGTGCACATACTTACACCACCCTCTAAGCTTTTGTAAGCTTATGTATGACCGTTGCATGCAGGTGTCGTTGGATCATAGTAGCGCTGAAGCAGGAGTGCGTATCGGATTATTTTGAAGCTTTTTGATCACCTTATATTTCCCCTTCTGCATTGTACTTCAAGTTTTTGATATAGTGGATATGTGGTGATGTTGTTTTGTGACTTGGTTATGCTTGTGGTTATGCTCCATTACAAAAAAAAATCATACTGAAAATACTCCTTATAGGATCCCAGATCGAAATTTGGCAAATGGGTGCCAAAAGCTGAGAATGGGGCACTACGGAGGCTGTCGGCGGCGGATTCGGTGATCAAAAATTTTGTGAGCCCATTTTTTGAATTTGGGGTGTGACACGGCCCGACAGTGAGTTATCCCTAGCTAGCATCGGGGTTTAGGGACTTTCAACCCAAGGGGCACATCATCCCCTACTATTTCCACACTTTCGGTGTCCTGTTCATTTTCAGGGATAACCCAAGTCATCATCATAGATGTACATTTCATCGTTAAGATTCAACTCATGTTATACGGCACGACTGTGGTATTTTGATCATCATGTATGTCATGATTATGTATGAATCCAAGCAATTATAATAAGGCATACGTTCAAGTGCATGTGGTATGCATATAATGCCATAAGTTTAGGGTCTGCTTAACCGTGAAGCCAAAAATGCCATATAATCATCATGTGCCACTATCAACTATATCAATCCATGGTCATGTGACTAAACTAAAGAGGACATATCTTACACATGAACAAATGTATTTAAGTACACTTGCACTTACCATCATTCCATGGTGCATGAGTATGATCAATATCAACATGGTTAAGTAGATGAATTTAGTATGCTAGGGAGTGGAACAACATTAATCAAGATATTAAATCACATGCTTCTATTAACCATAATCAGTAACATCACTAATATCATCCATAGCTATCATAATCACGAGCATTAATTGTATTCAGAGTTACACAGTATCCTTCGCAAGATAGATATTCCATTAGTGGCTTTGGCTCAACATGATTTTCTTCTATTGAAACTACCTGATTATACTCTAACTGGGCCTTATGGTTAATGAGTGGTGTGACGCAAAGTACATGTACCTAGTGGTTATGAGATGAAAGACAATTATAACATATAGTAAATGAGCCACAGGATAGATGGTGCTGGTGAAACTCATATAATGTAGAGGGCTTTAACTTCAAGTGGGTTGTTAGTAGGTTGGATTTACAAATAATTATCGTAGTAGTTTTACAATGGTTTGGAAGGCACAGGTAAACCTCATAAAATATAGTGAGCCCTAAGTTGAACGACTTAGGTACATAATATACACATAAGAGTTAGTTACGATTGGATGACATGGATTGGTCTCATATAACGTAGTGGGTCCTACTTTTAAGTGGTACTGTAAGCAGATGGGTCCACACACAAACGTTATTGTGGCTCCCAATAAGTAGATAGTATAGGTAACTCATACTCATTAAGGTAGTAGAAGGAAGAACAGTTCAGATGCACAAGGCATAAGTCAGCAGGCTCCATGATCGAACTATTTGGTTAGAAAAATAATTGAACAGTGCGGATAAAATACGTACATTGAGTGGGTTGACAAGTGTTCAAAAGTTATATGTTTAATCAACATTATTTCATATCATCTGACTTATTTAGGAATTGGATCTAGGTCATTTTGGAATCATGTTCTAGAACTAGCTAGCCTAATGATAAATGGTGAAACATGCAATACTTACATCAAGGTAGGGTCCATAATCAATCTGACACACGTCCTAAGTTCATATACCCAAGAGGTTACACCATTAGCATAGTCCACGAGTTTGAGTAATCACACAATTCCCATATGCCCACATGGTCTTATGGCCACTCCATTATTAGAAGTTCATATAGTTGAGTGGCCACATAAATATCACTCTACTTACCATAATAAAGGATTTAAGGTCACATGGTTACTTATTTTTACTACACTATAACTCATACATCTATGGGTAACTACTTTATTAAGCTCCCACATGGTCAGGTTATCGATGCCATAATTTCACTTGGTCGAATGGGCATACAATTAGTATTATGGTCTAGTGACCGCATCTCAAAGCATCCAAGGCACAATCACAAGCATACCTACCATATCTGGTTACACTGCATTATATTAATCTTAAACTATGATCGCCCAATACTTCATACGAAGAATGACTCAGATTCGGTGTCACATGATTAAGAGGCCAAGAACTAGCTTTCATCACGTCAGATAAAGTTTAGTGGTCTGCGCATCTGCCTCACCTATGAGCATAATGTAAGGGGTGTATTTATGTCACATGACACCGAATTGAGGACTACTCCATTATCAAGTTGTATAATCTAACCTATATCATAACTCTCATGACTAAGAAAATCTGCACGTACAACCTGATTGTTCATGGTTTAGGTGACTATGGTCGTGCCCATAAGCACGTGGTCATGTCATTGGGTGGTCACCAATGCCACCTGATTTCATGTAGTTGGTTGGCCTTGTGTGAATTTCGTAATCATACGGTTAGATGAACACATATACTTCACAATTGCATATGATTAGGTGGCTAGACATACATTACATGCCCACATGATTAAGGGGCTAAACACATATATCACATCCTCACACCACTAGAGTCTACATATTTGTTATAATTGAACATGTTTATGGGTTTAAACGTATGTCATATGATCCTACTACTTAGGGCCGCACTCTAACCAAAGTGCCAAGTGGTGAAGGGTTATGCACTCGTTATATAATTAGGTAATCTAAGGCAGCAACACAATACAACCTATATCATATGCCAAGTGGTAAAGGGCTATATACACAACACAATTTCACACGATTCAAGATAGCATACATTCAACACATGGAGATCACAAACTCTTGTCGAAGAGGGCCAATGGTTGGCCCAAACAAGGCTACCATTGATGGGCCCACATGACATTCACTCAAATGGGCCTTAAAATTCTTGGGCCCAATATCAATGGAATTCACAATGGGTTCTATGTGGCGGAGCTCATGGGGCTATGCATTCATCATACTTGTATCAATTTTAGGCTGTCCGCGCACTACATGATCACATAATTGTACACCGTCAATATATAGAAAATTTAACAAATATCAAGACCACTCTTACAAACAATCCAATTTGCATAATTATTGGGCCACCAATCTATGGTGGGCCTAGAGCTTAAAATCAAGTCAATCTGTGGCACATGTGGGCCACACCAAACACAAAAGTTGAGAGGATTACCCTCCATTAAAAAATTCATAATCACTTGTTGGGCCACCGGGATGTGGTTCAGAAATCCAACCCATCCATTATCTGTGTCCCACTTGGTTGAGGGTTCAGTCCAAGTTTTAAATACATCCAAATTTCAAGGGGGCCCAGTAAGTGATTTATATATGCTCGAGCTCAGAGTTACACTAACGATTCAAGGAGATCAAAGTTACATGGGACCCAAAGTGATGTATTTATTATATCTACAATGTTTATCTATATTTAGAGATCATTTTAGAGCATTATCCAAACAAAAATGAATCATATCCAAAGATTATCTGGACCTCACCACAAATGGCAGTGAAGATAATGATTTCACCATTAAACAATTCATAGGGCCCACCTTAATGTTTATTTTCCATCCAACCTGTTCATAGGGTCACAAAGACCTGAATTAAGAGGAAAAAAAATTCATATTGGTCCAAAACTTCTATGACCCAAAAAGGGTTTCAATGGTAAACGTTCAATCCCCTACTGCTCTTTGTAGTGTGGACCACCTAATAGTTAGATCTATCTTATTTTTCTTCTCAAGCCTTAAGACAACTCGCTAAATGGATGGATAGTTTGGATATAACACATACCTCATGATCAGACCCACAGATATTGTTGATTGATCTAGCTTCCTATTTATTTTATTTTATGGTGTGGGCCACCTGAGTTCCGTGTATGGCTGACTTTTTGGGATGTTGCATAATCTAAAGGGGACCCATCAAATGCACGGTGTAGATGGTCAACATACATCAAGGTGGGGCCTGCTACAGGGTCCCAGGGACCCTGCCGTTCTAAGCATAAGGATGCTTGTAGCAGCAGTGTTTGATATATATATTTTTCCGAGGATTTTCATAGGTGGGGCCTACATCAGGACAATCCAGTTCATCTGCTGGGTTCTAGGGCCCGGGACAGATCTAACAAGCCTAATATTGAGCATTTTTTGGGGTACAGAAACATCACAGCAGGCATTAACAATTTTGGTAGTAAATATCACTATTAAGATAATTTTTTTGATGGTGTGGCCTACCAGAGATTTGGATTGGCTTCATTTTTTGGCTCAATGCCTAAAATGAGCTGGGAAATTGGATGGATGGCGTGGATTAAATACGTACATCATGAGGAGGGGCCTGTTGTGGGTCTCGGCCCCTGCCCATTTTTTAAAGCAGTTGGGACACTGCTTACTGCAGTGTCCTCTGGATGTTAGCAGCAACAACGTCTAGTTCTCTTAGATTTTTTTTAAAAAAATTTAATTTTAATTTTATTTATTTTATTTATTCAATGGTAAAGTTCAATCCTCACTGATTAAAGTGGTATGTCTCACCTGATCATTGGATTGGCCCTGATTTTCAATGTGGCCCACCTAAAATGATAAGGGAAAGTGGATGGACGACTTGGATCTATCGTATACATCATGTGGGGTGCACGGTGGGCCCCATAATATTTTCTTAAAAAGGGCATCCATATAGTTCTATGAAGAGTTCAGATTGCATCCAAATGCAATGGTGGGGGCCATGGTTAATGAGTCTCATTCCATCATCATTATCATTATCATTACATCACTACCACAATTAATTATCCAAAAAATCAAGAAAGAAAACAAACCATGAGAGTGGAGGGGGTGTACTCACCTTGATGGATTAGATGGATGGTTGAGATGGATGGAAGGGATGGGGTTGATGGCCCACTAAGATCACTGCACTCTCTCTCTCTCTCTCTCTCTCTCTCTCTCCCCTTGTGTAGAAAAATGGTGAAATGCTAAGGGATGAAGGACTATTTGTAGAGAAATTGTTAAAATGTGGTTAGACTCAATTAATGTGATCGAAGTTAGCTTAGACTAGGATTATGACAATTAATTCGTGATTTGTAATTAATTGTGTATTAAAGGGACATGGGATGGCATGGTGTGATGATGTCATGCATAGGGTATGGTATGGAGAAGAGTTGACCTTGCATGCACATGAGAGAGGGGAGGTATGGGTGGGTGACATCACACACATTGGTAGAGATTCTCTTACCCATGTGTGGCATGTACATGTGTGCATGGCATGTGTTGTGCACATGTGTGGAATGGAGTACGTGGCATCATGCTCACATGCTACACTAATGATTCTTCATGACGTATCTCACTAATGGAGTGTCGTACAGACGTACGGGTGGTACCTACGCGATCATGGCGACGGGGCGGTCGATATGAAATAGGTTTTGAGGTCTTGAGGTTCCGGTCAGTCGGGCGTGCACTACGCATGGTTAGTCCAGGTTTGGATAAGGGCATTAATCGTCGTGCACATAGGCATAGGAAATTGTATGGAATAGATGGGGTCTTACAATTGACTTGTGTGGTCTAAACTAGGTTCCCTGTGTGGATCCTTTGCTCTTGTGTAGGGTATAAAACCTAAGTTCCTAATGTGGATGCTTTGCTCTTATGTAGGACATAAAACCTAGGTTCCTTGTGTGGATCCTTTACTCTTATGTAGGCCATAAATCCTAGGTTCCTTGTATGGATCATTTACTCTTGTATAGGGCATAAAACATAGGTCCCTTATGTGGATCCTTTACTCTTGTGTAGGGCATAAAACCTAGGTGCTTTGTGTAAGACCTTTGCTCTTGTGTAGGGCATAAACGTTTGTCTTATGTAGGCATGTTTAGGTACCTTGTGCAGGTCCTAGAGTCAACCTTGTATATGTTGTAAAGATTTGAGGTGAACCTAATTTGAAACCTCCGTTAGTGAAATCTGGTACACTTAAGGGTTAAGTGCATCTACTGGGAGTGGAGTAGGTACATAGTCGAACCTGTATAAACGATTGTGTTTGGGATTGATATTTGCATTGTAACGACCTTGGAAATTTTTGTGCTAATCTTTCCTTAAGTAGTTGTTTTTGGGGTAATTAGCGCTATACTCGATTACTTGTGAAATTCGCATCAATCACTTTAAATTCGATCTGCATGACTCAAAACTTGTAGATTAGTTAGCGCTATGTTACTCTGAAATCTAGGATCCATCGCTAAATCCAGTTGTTCTGGGGAATTTTTAGAAGTTCTGGATCGGACTTGGACCGCGCGTCGAAAGTCCGATTGCAATGATCTTAGGCTATTGCGGTCACCGTGTTGGGCTTAACCATCACCTCGAAAATCAAGTCTATGTGATGTTCTGGGTCGATTTGATTGAGTTCGGAGTGAAGAGTGTGAGAACGGTTGGAAATTTATTAAGCTTTTATGAAATCTGAGTCGTGTTGCTTGTGCAATGATTTTAAACAATCTGACCATTGGATTCTGACCCAATTTCACCCTCTGATCAGGGAAGGCGGCCCAAGCATATCCTTGTGCCTATGGACCTGATCGAGACTCTGTGACCGTTGAATTGAGTGTGGTCCGCCCCGGTTGGTACGAAAACTCAGCCTGACCTAGATTTATGGTTAGTGAGCTTAAGTCCGACCTTTCGTGGTTATAGGTCCACCAGAAGTGCTTCGTTGGATCGCGAGAGTCAGGTTTTGGTTATACCTTAAGTATACCTTGGCCCTGGGGTTATTTTCATCAATTATAGGCCTCTTTATAGTCCTTAAACCCTAGCTCTCTTTTCCATACGAATTTTCTCTAACCCTAGCTAAGAAAGAGAGAGGAAAAAGAGAGAGAAAGTGAGAGAGAAGTTGGTAAATCATCTTAGATTCTTTCCTGTTCTTCTTCATCCTTAAACCTTCACTTTTGAATCGTTATTCCGGCGATTCTAAGTTTATCTTTGGGTAAGTTAACCTAACCCTAATCTGTTTTAGAGCTTAGAATAGCCTTGGTGTGTTGTATCTCATTTTTATTCCTTGTTTTAGGGTATTCTATCGCTGTTGACGAAGACAACTCGTCTAAATCAGTTCGGTGTTTCTTTTCTGGCTTAAGGTGCGGACTTTAAGTGTATAGGTTATGGTTTTCAAGGCTTTCAATGCCAGTTAATGATTTATTCTTGTTATGGATGAGATTTCGCATGCCAAATGTTGTGTTTATGTTGCATTCCTGATATGCATGTGTTATATTGAGATTTGTGTATTCTATGTGTATGTATAAAGTACCGTATACGTATTAAATATGCACTTGTGTTTGCCATGATTATTTGCCATGTATGTATGCTAGATGTATGTGTGATAACTCCTTGGTAAAAGGAATTGTCCAAATGCTTGTATTTCAACATATGTCATGTATGTTGTATCATGTATTCTAAGTGTTTGTAGAAATGTCTGAATGATCTAAAGTGTGATATTTCAACCTAGTATGGGCGTTGAGAAGCGATTCTCAACTCTCCCACTAGTGTGTATGATTTCCTTCTTGCTAGTTACATTCCTTGTTATTTAATTTCAAGCATTACTTATGCTTACATTTATGTTAAGTTGATATTCTTCAAATGCTTAAGTACCACATGATTTAAGTTGTTGTTCCATTACTGTTCTACATTCAATATGAATATCTGTTGTAGTGTAATGTGTGTGGGACTATGCATTAGTCCAGGAAATCGGTAATCGGCCTTAAGATCGTGGCTGAGGTTGCTTTCGCCACGTAGGACGTATTAGACGAACCCGAGTCGTATTAGAGTTGTCGGCAGTGGTTTGGCCACGCGGAGTGTTTGCGCACTCTATGTCGTTCAACCCAACGTGCGCTCGTGCTAGTCGAGTTCGTCAAGTAACCCGATTGTCCGATGTATGTTCACCATGTATGGACGCTATTGCTTGAATCTAGGGTACCGAACTTACCAATGAAATCCTATTAACCATGGTACCTTGATCCGCTAAGACTCATGAGCCGGACATGGTGGTATGGGACACCGTGGTCGAGCTGTCGGCCTACGCTGGGGTGACGAGCCTCCCCGTAGTGACCAGTGAGCAACTAAACTCGTGAGCCGATTATGGTGGTATGGGACACTATATTCGTGTTGTCGGCCTACATTGATTGGTGACGAGCCCTTTGTAGTGACCTCGAGCATACCTGGATACCGTATTGAGGTGACGAGCCGAACTGTGGTAATAAAGGTATGAAAGGCGTGCATTGATTGGTGACGAGCCCTTTGCAATGACCTAAAAACATATGATCGTATGAGATGTCTAGGACTGACGACCCTAGAATGGATCACTATTTGGATGGTGATATGAGGAAGGTACTTTAGCTTCCCAATCCTGCTGTATGAAAAGGACTAATAACAACTTGGTAATCATATTCATGCACCGCATTTGCATGTGCTTTGTAGATGTAGCGCACTTTGAGGTGGTGTCATGCGTAACGTAAGATGAAAACACTGAGGGTGTACGCGTGAGGGCACGCATCATTTTGCATACATCCCTGCATTAACAAGAGTACTTGGGACTTGTTTAATTGTTCTGCTTTATCATTACTGCTTGATTGAACTGATAACATGTTAACCAGTGCCTTATTGTTCCACTGAGTTGATCACTCACTTCCACGTTCTGGGGCGGTGTTAAACACCCACCAGACTCTATCTTAGGTTCTGATGTTGCAGATGTGGATGCGACTTCTGAGGCAGAGCGGGAGATGGATGATGATGAGGCTGCTTTCTCTTATATGCAGTTTTCAGACGGGTTCTATGGAGCCTTGGTCCGATGTGCGGGATTCTGAGATTATTTTTGGAAACTAAATGATGTAATTTTGATACTTGTAATTTGGATAAATAACACTTGCATTACGACCTGGTTGGTGTATGTACTTTAGGGATTTACACTTGTACACATATATTTCTATAAGTCTTCCGCTTGCTTTATTCACTTATCCCTGAATTATATCTGTGTTTTGGCTTAATCTATTCCATGTTTTATGCACTAATACAGTCAACATACATCCATCATTAAATATGTTGCATAAGTGATGTTTTGGAACTCGGGAGCTGAGTTATGCTCGACCCCCGAATTTCAGGGCGTTACAAGTTGGTATCAGAGCATGATCTGGATTAAACCGGACCTGGGTTATGGTCACACACCGCACGTTGTCGCCACTTTAGTGTATTTGGGTGCGGGTCTATCGTAGATTTTGTGTTTGTGCTCCGTAGCTTCTATCGGCGAAAGTTTCCTGAAAACCTTCGCCGAGATCGAGTCTGTGCTCCCTCCTAATCACACACAGCGACCCGAAACCTTTTCTAAATCATCTATTAATGAGTTTAGATGGTTTATCATCTTGTTTTAACCCTTAAACCTTCAAGAAATCTTTATTTTAATCAGATTTCTGCCAGAATGGCCCGATAGGCGTCAAATCATGCAAGGGGCCAATCGGGGCATTTCCTGTGGGGCCCAGGGGGGGACCCACACTTTTCTGACCATGGGGGACCAGGAGGACCTCGCCCAAATGGCGAGGCATCGCCGGTCAGTCCAGAGACCGGCGATGCCATCGCCGGTTCGGCGAGGGCTCGCCGATCAGCGGGCCAGGTGGGCCGGGCCGGCGTGGGCCGATGATTCCTAGGCCTTGTGTGGCCCACCCCTCCACGATTTTCTATTTGAAACCTTTTCTAAACCCTATTCCCTTCACAATCTCCCCTCCCAAGCTCTCCCTTTCTTGAAAACCTTCTCCAAATCCTTCCAAATCTCTTCCAAATCATCTTCTTCTTCCATTTTCGTGCAAACCCCATCACCCTATCTCAAAACTTCACCTCTCATTGCTGATTTCCCTTTCTTTCCTTCTCATTTGAGCTCTTACATTCCCATTTTGGCTCTTAAGTATGTGGAAGCTTCACCATCTTCCTATTTCTCTCTTTCTCTCATTTCTCATGGCCCTCTTTGAGATTGTGATGGCCATCTTTTCTATTTCTTCCCTTCTTTCTTTGATGGGGAAGAAGAGAGCGCCCGTGGATGAAGCCGGGCCTAGCCGTCCAACCCGTGCACGGAGGCCGAGAGGTGCCGCCGTTAGCATGCCCGCCACACGTGAATTTCAGACCAAGCGGGACCTCGATCATCGAGCTCCCATTGGTAGAACTTTGTTGGCGGAGCTATCGCATAGAGTCTATGAAGGCCGTAGAGTCCTTTTTGAGGCTCACATTGATCCGCAGCTGTATGGTGAGTTTTTATTGTTGGAGCGCCTAGAAGGGGCTGGTTGGTGTCCCTTGTTTGAAGGCGAGTATCGCGCGAATGCTAGCACTGTTCGAGCCTTTTATGCCAACATTCTTGATCCTTCGCTGAAGCCTCTGTAGTTCAAGATTCCTTGTGGTAGCGGTCGAGTGGGCATTGTCAATGCTGCTTTGATATCCCGAATCTTGAATGTGCCACTTGGCGAAGTGCATGCCAGCGAGAAGAATGTGAACAGTGTGCGCGAGAGGGATCGTCGCACCCAATCCTTGTGTGGTCGTTTGGTCGAATGGCAGCCGAATAGGAGTCTTCTGGCTACCTACATGACGGACGACTTCCGTTTGCTTCATCACATGTGTACGTTCAATGTATACCCAAGGTGGAGCAACCGCAGTGAGTGTATGCGCCTGATGGTGGATTTCCTGTATCAGGTGGGGCAGGAAGCGAAGTTGTGTGTGCCGACGTACACCCTGCGCCAGATTATTCTCATCGCTCGTTCGAGTAGGAGGACTGAGTCGCTTCCATTTGGCCGCCTCATTTACAAGCTTGCACATGAGTTTGGCTATAGGCTTGGAGCTGAGAAGCCGGTTCCTGTTTGTCATATTAATCTGAGGACTCTTAAGCAGATGGAGATCGGTTCTAGTCGACATGCCTCAGAGAGTGAGGCTGAGTCTAAGAGCGATGCTGAAGAGAGTTATGCTGGAGGTGGTGCTGAGATTGAGGAAGAAACAGAGCAGGACGAGGAAGAGGATGAGGCACAGGATTCGAGTGATAGCTCTCCTCCTGTGGCGCCAGAGCAGGGTGCAGAACAGACTGCCAGAGATGCCCGTCTTACACGGCTTAAAGAAGGGCAGGCTGTTTTACGCCAAGATATTGTTGATCTTCGGGGCCTTGTTAAATATAAGTTTTAGAAGGTGACTCGAACTCTGAAGTCTATCCTATGTTGCTTGCAGGATAAGGGTGCTCTGCCTCCATCTCCTGATTCCGACGAGTAACTGTCGTTGTGGCCGTCCTTTGCTTTGTTTGTTGTTTTCTTTCTGTGTGTAGCCGTTGTTGGCTTGTAGTTGGAGTTGTTGTAGTTGTTTGTGGTTGTTTGTTGTGGCTTGAAGTGTTAGATGTTGTTGTTTTCATGCTTTCCTAGTCGTGATTCATGTATTGCTGCACTACTTGTATTGCGACGATTTTGATTAATGGAATGCATATTATTTGTCTTTGGAGTTGTGTTGTGTTGCTGTGTGGATGGATTATGTGACGAAGAATCTGACAGGTTGCATCCTCTGTTGAATGTAGGGATGCCTCCTACGGGTTTGAAGTCTTCGGCCCGTCTCTCTTTGATTGAGTCGCTTGCTGGGGTTCTTCCCTTGAGCGATAGCCAATCAGATCCACAGGCGGGTCCGTCTCATACCGGTGTTGGGCCGACACCTATGGCTCCTCCAGTCACACCCTCGGTTCCTAAGCCGAGTCGTGCACCTTCGTCTGCTTCGCCTACTAATAGGTTTGAGCAGATGATGTTGTTGATGCAGCAGTAGCAAATTCAGCAGTAGCAGCACCAGCAGCACCACCAGCAGCAGTAGCAGGAGTTCCTCTCTTCCAAGGCTAGCATCTTTGCTTAGTCAGTGGGGGCGACTCCACCTGCTTCACCTATGCCTCCATCTGGGAGCGCCAGTGCGAGCGGCACTTTTGAGCGATTCCAGCACTTGCGACCCCCTACATTTTTGGGTTCTCATAGAGCCGAGGAGGTCGAGTATTAGATCGACCGCATCTCTAAGATGCTGAGACCGTTGCACTGCTCTGAGGTTGAGCAGGTTGAGCTTGCCTCTTTCATGTTTGAGAAGGAGGCCAGTCTGTGGTGGGACAGTGTTCTTCGCACTGTCGAGGAAGGTTGTGTGGTCGTGGCAGGCGTTTGAGGCGCGCTTCCATGAGAAGTATTTTCCGGTTACGTACCGACATGAGAAGGAGAGTGAGTTCCTTCGCCTCTGCCAGGAAGGGTTGTCGGTGACGAAGTATGAGAACTGTTTACTGAGTTGGGTCGGTATGTTCCTTTGATCCTGGGTGATCAGCCGATGAGGATGCGGCGTTTCTCTGAGGGATTAAGACCTGAGATCCGATTGAAGATTTGCTGTGCTAGCATTTCTTCTTATGCAGAGCTAGTGAGCATGTCCTTGCGAGCAAAGCAGGACGGGGATAGAGCGTCCCGCATGCGAGCATCGATGGTTCCTAGGCCGCGACCGGATTTCTAGGGTGCCCCTTTCCTCTGCAAGAGGCCGCGAACAGATTCTCCTCCGAGGCGTTAGCGTCGCCCGCTCAGCAGATGAGAGCTGATCTTCGATGTTCATATTGTGGGAAGACAGGGCACTTGGAGCGTTTTTGCTTCTCCCGTATGCGAGCTAGTGGATTTACTCCACCGCAGAGGATTAGCCGTTCGATGCCTCAGGTTATTTCTCCTCCACCTCTTCGATCAGCGCCAGCTCATCCATCCTTCAGACTTGCAGTTCCTAACTTCAGGCCACCTCAGCAGCCCATGGTTCCTCCGGCGAATCGTCAGCAGCAGGCTCGAGTTCATGCGCTCTCAGCTGAAGTGCCTATGTCTGACTTGGTGCCGAGGTCCTTCGAGGTGACAACGCACATTGAAGGTATTCCCATTTCTATGTTGGTGGATACAAGGTCCACTACTTCTCTTATATCTTATGCGGCAGTTAGGCGTTTGGGTTTGAGATATGTTCCTATGCAAGGTGTGACGCTTACTACCGCTACGGGGATTTCCTCTGCTATGAACAAGCTTGTATGGATTGTTTGGTCGATCTGGGAAGTGGATCGATCCGGGTTGATTTCTTTGTCGCACCGCTTTATCATTACGATGTTATTATGGGTATGGATTGGCTCACGAGGATGCGAGCTGAGATTGATTGTGAAGCTAGATCAGTGACGATCCATGGACCTGAGGGCGAGACTGTTACTTTTCCAGTTCAGGTCAGTTACCCTTTTCGTATTGATTATTATTCTTCTCTGTTGGAGAGTATGGCCGAATCGGCGTTGGTTAGTATGTCGGTAGTTCAAGAATTTGAAGATGTGTTTGAGTCGATTCCTGGATTACCTCCTCAGCGTGAGATTGATTTTGCTATCGATCTTATGCCTAGTGCGGCACCCATTTCTTTACTCACCTATCGTATGCCTCCGAGTGAAATGGAGGAGTTGAGGAAACAGATAGATGGTTTGCTGGATTTGGGTTTTATTCGGCCTAGTGTGTCTCCTTAGGGAACACCTGTTCTGTTTGTGAAGAAGAAGGATGGTTCCTTGCGATTGTGTATTGATTATCGCAGGCTGAATCTGGTAATCGTGAAGAATAAGTACCCTTTGCCCAGGATTGATGATCTATTTGATCAGTTGAAGGGGGCACGGTACTTTTCGAAGGTTGATCTGTAGTCAGGGTATCATCAGTTGCGCGTCAAGGATGGTGACGTGCAGAAGACCGCTTTCAGGACTAGCTTCGGTCATTATGAGTTCCTTGTGATGTCGTTCGGTCTTACGAATACACTGGCCGTGTTCATAGATCTGATGAACAGGGTGTTTCGGCCATTCCTGTTCCAATTCGTCATTGTCTTTATCGATGACATTTTGATTTATTCTGCGAGCCGAGAAGAACACGAGGAGCACTTAAGAGCGGTTTTGGATACTCTTAGGAAGAATCAGCTTTTCGCACAGTTCAAGAAGTGTGATTTCTGGAAAGAGGAAGTCAAGTTCCTGGGACATGTGGTGTCCAAGGATGGAATAGCCGTCGATCTTGCCAATGTAGCTGCAGTGCAGGACTGGAAGCAGCCTTATTCAGTTACCGAGGTAAGGAGTTTTCTGGGTCTTGTAGGCTACTATCGACGCTTTATTCAGGACTTCTCGAAGATTGCCAGACCGTTGTCGCAGCTGACACGGAAGGATTTGAAGTTTGCTTGGAATGAGCAGGCGGAGTTAGCTTTTCAGGAGCTGAAGGACAAGTTGACGTCCGCCCCTATGCTAGTATTGCCAGAGCAAGGGATTAAGTATATTATATATACTGACGCCTCTCGCGTTGGTCTGGGTTGTGTCCTTATGCAGAAGGACAGGGTGATTGCTTATGCTTCGCGTCAGTTGAGGAAACACGAAGAGAATTACCCTACGCACGACTTGGATCAGCTGTCATTTTCGCATTAAAGCTTTGGAGACATTACCTCTATGGTGAGGAGTTTGAGCTCTTTTGCGACCACAAGAGCCTTAAGTATATTTTCACGCAGCGTGATTAGAATATGAGGCAGCGCCGATGGATGGAAACATTGAAGGACTTTAAGTTCAATGTTTCTTACCATCCGAGTAAGGCTAACCTTGTGGCAGATGCGTTGAGTCGCAAGAAGGCTTTTGAGTTTGCGGCTCCGCTGATGATAGCAGAGTGGGATATGTTGGAGTTCATGCGTAATTTTGAGAAGAAGCTTACGGTGGTTGAGCTGTATGAGGTAATCGCACACATTCGTGTACAGCCCCTTATCGATGAGAGGATCGTTGCAGCTCAGGCAGATGATGAGCTTTTGGTGAAGATGAGGAAGCGGGTTGGTACAGATGAGAACTCCGATTGGAGTGTTAGTTCTGATGGGGGCCTACGATTTCGTGGCCGGTTATGTGTTCCTGACATCCCTGACTTGAGACGAGAGGTTCTCGAGTTAGCCTATAGTTCTAAGCTTGCGATGCATCCAGGTAGCACGAAGATGTATCAGGATATGAAGAGGTCTTATTGGTGGAACAATATGAAGGTCCAGATTGCTGAATTTGTTTCTCGTTGTCTCACGTGCCAGCAGGTCAAGACAGAGCATCGCCGACCTCCTGGGTTGTTGCAGCCCATGCCCATAGCTGAATGGAAGTGGGACTTCATCTCTATGGATTTTATTTCTAGGTTACCAAGGACGAGAAAGGGATATGATTCTATCTGGGTGATCGTCGACCGATTAACGAAGTCGGTGCATTTCTTACTGATCAGAGTCACTAACTCTGCAGACGAGTTGGCTAGGTTGTATATCAAGGAGATTGTGCGTCTGCATGGAGTTCCCCTGGAGATTGTGTCTGATAGAGACACGCATTTTACATCTATCTTCTGGACTCGTATCCAGGAAGTGATGGGTGTGAAACTGAAGTTTAGCACTGCATTTCATCCACAAATAGATGGGCAGACGGAGTGCGTGAATCAAGTCCTGGAAGATATGTTGCGAGCTTGTGTTTTGGATTTCAAGGACAGTTGGGATGATTGTCTTTAGTATGCAGAGTTCGCGTATAATAATAGTTTCCAGGCGAGTATCGGCATGGCTCCCTATGAGGCGTTGTATGGTCGCCCATGCAGAGCACCACATTGCTGGGCAGAAGTTGGTGAGCGTAGTTTGCTTGGCCCAGAGTTGGTGCAGGTGACTTCAGAGAAGGTTGACATCATTCGACGTCGACTTCTGACAGCGCAGAGCAGGCAGAAGAGTTATGCTGATACGAGGCGTCGACCGCTTGAGTTTGAGGTTGGAGACCATGTGTTTCAGAAGGTCTCTCCTATGAAGGGAGTTTTACGGTTCGGTAAGAAGGGGAAGCTAACGCCAAGATTTATTGGTCCATTTCAAGTTCTGGATCGAGTGGGAGCGGTAGCATACCGCCTTGCTTTGCCCACACCTCTTGCGGGCGTGCATAACGTATTTCATGTTTCTATGCTGAAGAAGTACGTTCCTGATCCTTCGCATATTATCAGTTGGGAGCAAGTGCAGTTGAGTGAGGATGCCACTTATGTACTGCGACCGACGCGTATTCTCGACAGGAAGGAGTAGGTATTGCGTAGCAAGGTTATCCCTCTTGTGAAGGTGCTATGGACGCATCATGGTGTGGAAGAAGCTACTTGGGAATCTGAAGCTGAGGTCAGGAAGACCTACCCTCTGATCCTTGAGGAATTTATGAAGGTATGAATTTCGAGGACGAAATTTTCTTTAAGGGGGGTAGATTGTAACGACCTTGGAAATTTTTGTGCTAATCTTTCCTTAAGTAGTTGTTTTTGGGGTAATTAGCGCTATACTCGATTGCTTGTGAAATTCGCATCAATCACTTTAAATTGTATCTGCATGACTCAAAACTTGTAGATTAGTTAGCGCTATGTTACTCTGAAATCTGGGATCCATCGCTAAATCCAGTTGTTCTGGAGAATTTTTAGAAGTTCTGGATCGGACCTGGACCGCGCGTCGAAAGTCCGATAGCAATAATCTTAGGTTGTTGCGGTCACTATGTTGGGCTTGACCATCACCTCGAAAATTAAGTCCATGTGATGTTCTGGGTCGATTTGATTGAGTTCGGAGTGAAGAGTGTGAGAACGGTTGGAAATTTATTAAGCTTTTATGAAATCTGAGTCGTGTCGCTTGTGCAATGATTTTAAGCAATCTGACCGTTGGATTCTGACCCAATTTTACCCTCTGATCAGAGAAGGTGACCCAGGAATATCCTTATGCTTGTGGACCTGATCGAGCTTCCGTGACCGTTGAATTGAGTGTGGTCCGCCACGGTTGATCTGAAGAGTCGGTCGGTACGAAAACTCAGCCTGACCTAGATTTATGGTTAGTGAGCTTAAGTCCGACCTTTCGTGGTTATAGGTCCACCAGAAGTGCTTCGTTGGATCGCGAGAGTCAGGTTTTGGTTATACCTTAAGTATACCTTGGCCCTGGGGTTATTTTCATCAATTATAGGCCTCTTTATAGTCCTTAAACCCTAGCTCTCTTTTCCATACGAATTTTCTCTAACCCTAGCTTGGAAAGAGAGTGGAAAAGAGAGAGAAAGTGAGAGAGAAGTTGGTGAATCATCTTGGATTCTTTCCTGTTCTTCTACATCCTTGAACCTTTACTTTGAATTGTTATTTTGACGATTCTAAGTTCATCTTGGGCTAAGTTAACCTAACCCTAATCTGTGTTAGAGCTTAGAATAGTCTTGGTGTTGTTGTATCTCATTTCTATCCTTATTTTAGGGTATTCTATCGCCGTTGACGAAGACAACTCGTCTAAATCAGTTCGGTGTTTCTTTTCTGGCTTAAGGTGCGGACTTTAAGTGTATAGGTTATGGTTTTCAAGGCTTTCAATGCCAGTTAATGATTTATTCTTGTTATGGATGAGATTTCACATGTCAAATGTTGTGTTTATGTTGCATTCCTGATATGCATGTGTTATATTGAGATTTGTGTATTCTATGTGTATGTATAAAGTACCGTATATACATAAAATATGCACTTGTGTTTGCCATGATTATTTGCCATGTATGTATGCTAGATGTATGTGTGACAACTCCTTGGTAAAAGGAATTGTCCAAATGCTTGTATTTCAACATATGTCATATATGTTGTATCATGTATTCTAAGTGTTTGTAGAAATGTCTGAATGATCTAAAGTGTGATATTTCAACCTAGTATGGGCGTTGAGAAGCGATTCTCAACTCTCCCACTAGTGTGTATGATTTCCTTCTTACTAGTTACTTTCCATGTTATTTAATTTCAAGCATTCCTTATGCTTACATTTATGTTAAGTTGATATTCTTCAAATGCTTGAGTACCACTTGATTTAAGTTGTTGTTCCATTACTGTTTTACATTCAATATGAATATCTGTTGTAGTGTAATGTGTGTGGGACTATGCATTAGTCCAGGAAATCGGTAATCGGCCTTAAGATCGTGGCTGAGGTTGCTTTCGCCATGTAGGACGTATTAGACGAACCCGAGCCGTATTAGAGTTGGTGGCAATGGTTTGGCCACGCGGAGTGTTTGGGCACTCTATGTCGTTCAACCCAACGTGCGCTCGTGTTAGTCGAGTTCGTCAAGTAACCCGATTGTTCGATGTATGTTCACCATGTATGGACGCTACTGCTTGAATCAAGGGTACCGAACTTACCAGTGAAATCCTATTAATCATAGTACTTTGATCCGCTGAGACTCATGAGCCGGACATAGTGATGAGCCTCCCCCGCGTGGCCAGTGAGCAACTAAACTTGTGAGCCGATTATGGTGATATGGGACACTATATTCGTGCTGTCGGCCTACATTGATTGGTGGCGAGCCCTTTGTAGTGACCTTGAGCATACTTGGATACCGCATTGAGGTGACGAGCCGAACTGTGGTAATAAAGGTATGAAAGGCGTGCATTGATTGATGACGAGCCCTTTGCAACGACCTGAAAACATATGATCGTATGAGATGTCTAGGACTGATGACCCTAGAATGGATCACTGTTTGGATGGTGATATGAGGAAGGTACTTTAGCTTCCCAATCCTGCTGTATGAAAAGGACTAATAACAACTTGGTAATCATATTCATGCACCGCATTTGCATGTGCTTTGTAGATGTGGCGCACTTTGAGGTGGTGTCATGCGTAACGTAAGATGAAGACGCTGAGGGTGTACGCGTGAGGGCACGCATCATTTTGCATACATCCCTGCATTAACAAGAGTACTTAGGACTTGTTTAATTGTTCTGCTTTATCATTACTGCTTGATTGAACTGATAACATGTTAACCAGTGCCTTATTGTTCCACTGAGTTGATCACTCACTCCCACGTTCTAGGGCGGTGTTAAACACCCACCAGACTCTGTCTTAGGTTCTGATGTTGCAGATGTGGATGCGACTTCTGAGGCAGAGCGGGAGATGGATGATGATGAGGCTGCTTTCTCTTATATGCAGTTTTCAGACGGGTTCTAGCGAGCCTTGGTCTGATGCGCGAGATTCTGGGATTATTATTGGAAACTAAATGATGTAATTTTGATACTTGTAATTCAGATAAATAACACTTGCATTACGACCTGGTTGGTGTATGTACTTCAGTGATTTACACTTGTACACATATATTTCTATAAGTCTTCCGCTTGCTTTATTCACTTATCCCTGAATTATATCTGTGTTTTGGCTTAATCTATTCCATGTTTTATGCACTAATATAGTCAACATACATCCATCATTAAATATGTTGCATAAGTGATGTTTTGGAACTCGGGAGCTGAGTTATGCTCGACCCCCGAATTCCAGTGCGTTACACCAGGACTCATCTTAGAACAGTCCCGAGTTCGGCGCACCACAAGGAAGATTTTTGACTGAATTTTTTTTTTTATACATAGTAATACCTGAGCATGAAGATCCATGATCAAACTACCAAGCAACACTCTTCATCATAAGTCCCGATGGTTATAAGTATAATGCTTACAAAATATACGCAACGTCAACATTGCCAAATCGAAGAATAAATGCAATGCATCGAGAAAGCTAAGTCTTCCAAGCTACTCCAACCCTGAAAAAAAAATGAGAAATAGGAGGCTTAGGCCAAAAAGCCTAGTGAGTACACACGTGTGTGCAGTGTATCCTACAAGCAGGCAAGATAAATGTACTACAAGGAAATCATACCATAGCCATAACCATATTACATGCATCCGTAATCACGTCATCATCATCATATTGTCATGCCGTAATTATACAATATCGAAAATACTGACAAGTCCATGAGTCATACAATATCAGAGTACGCAATATAAATCAGCATGTAAATGAGGAGTTATAAAGAGTCAAATATCAGATGTCGAGGATGCAACACAATATGTGGTGCGAATGAAATGACTATGCTGGAGTGAAGTCGGGATGGTGGTACGTAGTATCGCAGATTATGGGGTCTGTCACAAGGGACTTCTATCCAAAATAGTTCCATACCTAATTTGGATAGTCAGACTCAATATGGTAAACTCCTGATCTCAGGTTAGTCGCGCGCCCCAACCGAAATCTTGGCCAGTGCGAAGGTACACACAATGATATAATTGCACCAGCCGGAGTGAATAGTAAATGAATGAATGAATGAGTATGCAACTCCCGCTCAATAAGTCCACATATCAAGATACAGTTCATCTCTGGGATCATCACCGGGTTTAGTACACTCCAAATGACACTGTCTCTCTCCTAGCAGCACAGTCCAAGTGAGCGTAAGAAACCTCACTATCTGCCTGACCAATAGTTAGCCAATATTTACCCGACACGTCGATAACAGACCCATTCACGAGCTAGTCAAACTCAGCCTAGCTATACCCCTACCCTCGGGCGAGTAAGGTCACACTCCCTTCCAACCGACCACAAAACAGTGGGAGACGCGGCCTCCTGGTATTCGGCACTCGGGCGCTCATGTATCCACTTGGTCTTGACATTGAGGCATCACCTAGCTTCGGAGGTTTATGAATTTTTACCCAAGGACATCTATGGCACCCGTATGCTAAAACCAAATATTTTCGGTGTCCCATCTAACCATCCACGACATGCCTATGGAGGCTACGGCTCTGATGTCGCTAAAGCGTACAACAATCACAACACACAATACAAGATGTATGAATCACACTACCAAACATGCAACAATCCCGTGCGTACCGAGCGCTCAAGGAGTCTCATAACAACCTACCCAATGACATATGCAATGGTCAACCACATCTCATAACAAACATACAGATGATGCATATAGGCATGTATCATGATGCTATGCTGTCACATACTCATAATCGATATTAATAACTGACGTCAACAATCGGCTTCGACAATGTGGACATTTAACCAACATTGTCCCCAAGGAATGACCCACATAAATATCAATACATACATCATGGTGAAATCACACCACATCGGTCCTCAGATACATCACTTCGGGTCTCACACAAGGGCCGCACATTCATCGCATTGGGCCTCACTCATGGGCCATGAATACACCACATCAGGCTGTACGACCCATGGGCTTCAAATACTCAAGAAGTGAGCCCTACACACGGGCCTCAAATACATCACAATGAGCCACAACCCATGGGCCTAAAATATATCTCAATTAGCCATGCCCATGAGTCTCAATTACATCACATTGGGCTTCGCTCATGGGCCTCGAATACATTGCAAGTGGCCTCAAATCTATTTCACAGGTAGACCACATACCTGGGCCTAATACACATCACTATGAGCCGCATCACATGGGCCGAGAGCCACATTTCATCATACCATTTATAGTTTAAAGATCACATTGTATAAAAATCCAGGATCTTGATAGCATTAGCTTGGGTAATATAACCCTAAATCATATTCGGTTTAGTGTACAACTTGGTCATGTGTGATTCAAGTGGTGGTATCTATGTCGATAAGTACAAATCTACATTGTTGAATGGTCATCAATGCCACTTGATTTCATACGGTTAGGTGGCCTTGTACGTATTTCACATTCATACAATTAGATGACTACGTATACTACATGTACTCCACCATTGCCTATGATTAGGTGGCTATACATACATCAAATACCCACATGATCAATGGGCCAAACAGGTAATATCACACCCTCACACCACTAGAGTTTATATATTTGTTATAATTAAACATGTTTTTAAGAGTTTAAACACAAGTATCATGATCCTATTACTTGGGGCCGCACTCTAACCAAAGTGCCAAGTGATCAAGGGATGTCCACAATCAGCCCATTTAAAGGATTAATCATCATTACTTCAAAACTTACAATAAAAGTTAATAATACATTCCACACATGGAATTTACAAACTCTTATCGAAGAGGCCCAATGGTTGGCCCAAACAAGGCTATCACTGATGGGCCCACATGGCGTTCACTCAAAATGGGCCTTAACATTCTTGGGCTCACATATCAATGGAATTCATAATGGGTCCTATGCAGTAAAGTCCATGGGGATTTCCCATGAGGTTGAGTTGTGTGTGACCCACCTACGACTTAGGTCTGCTTTTGATTTTAGTCCAAGTCCTAAAATGATATGAGGAAGTGGATGGTCTACATGGATTAAATAGATACACCACGGTGGCCTTAGGTTGGATTCAATAGTTAAGTACTTATCCTCACAGCCTTGTATTATATGGTCCAATTCAGGTTGGATCGACTATTCTGTGAGATAATGGCCTAAAGGAAACCCGGTATATGGGTCGATATCTAATACATTGTCAGGATGGCCCATAATGAATTTTCAATGATGAGAGTTTAATTTGCATTATTTCAGAACGTACGACTATCTAATCATTGGATGGGCCTAAGTCTTGGTAACATATCGTCAAAAGAGTTGATAAAATAGATAAACGATGAGGATCTTAAATATAAATCATGTCGTAACCATGGTGGATTAAGTGGCATAATACCTACATCAAAGTGGGTCATACCACACACAAGTTGAGAGGGTTACCCTCCCTTAAATATTCATAATTATTTGTTGGGCCCACAGAGGTGTGGTTCATAAATCCAGCCCATCCATTATGTGTGTCCCACTTGGTTGAGGGGTCAGACCAAGTTTCAAATACATCCAAATTTCAGGTGGCTAACAGGTGATTTACATACTCGAGCTTCGAGTTGTACAGACAGTTAAGGAGATCAAGGTTACATGGGTGCAAAGAGATGTATTTATTGCATATACACAATTCACCTATTTTTATTTTTTATTGTTATTATTTTTTTTGAGATCATTTTATAGCATCATCCAAAAATGAATCATATCCGAAGATTATCTGGACCTCACCACAAACAGTAGTGGAGATAATGATTTCACCACTAAACAATTTACAGGGCCCACCATACCGTTTATTTTCCATCCAATCTGCTCATAAGGACACAAAGACCTGAATTAAGGGGAAAAACAAATTTCATACTGCTCCAAAATTTCTAACCCAAAAGGGTTCCAATGGTTTATGTTCAATCCCCGCCACTTTTGTAGTGTGGCCCACTTGATAGTTAAATCTATCTCTTTTTTTTTTTGTTTTTTTTTTTTCAAGCCTTAAGACAAACTTGCAGTGGATGGACGGTTTGGATATAACACATACCTCATGATCAGATTCATCCAAATCTTTTTTTTTTTTTTGTAATTATTATTTATTATTAATATATATATATATATTTTTTATGGTGTGGGCCGCCTGAATTTTTGTGTACGGCTGAAATTTGGGGGTGACCCATTTTTAAATGGGACCCATCAAATGCAGGGTGCTGATGTTCGACATACATCAAAGTGGGGCTTATAGTGGGGCCCACCTCCTTCCAGCGTCAGTGGAGACGCTGTTAGCAATAGCGTCACCGACTGTTGTGTTTTTTTTTTTTTTTTTTTTTTTTTTATATATATATATATGGAGCCCACAACAGGATGATCCAGTCCATCTGTTGTGTGTGTCCCACTTGATGGAGGGGACAGTCCAAGTTTCAGATGCATCCAAATTTCAGGTGGGGCCCAGCAATTGTTTTTACATGTTTTAGCCATGTCTGCACATTATTTTAGGCGGTGTGGGCCACCTAAGTTCTTTGTACGATTGCTTTTTGGCGTGACCCATTTTTAAGAGGGGACCCATCAAATTCACGGTACTGATGTTCGAAATACATCAAGTTAGGGCCTGTGGTGGGGCCACCTCTTTCCAGCGTCAACATGCACGCTGCATGCTGCAGCGTCAGAGTCATGTTTTGTTTGTTTTTTTTTTTTTTTTTTGTTTCTCATATATGGGGCCCACAACAGGACGATCCAGTCCATCTGTTGTGTGTGTCCCACTAAGTTAAGGGGTCATTCCAAGTTTCAAATACATCAAAATTTCAGATGGGCCCCCCAGAAACTACTTTTATATGTTTTAGCATGTTTTCACATAAGTTTTGATGGTGTGGCCTACCAGAGAAATGTATTAGCTTCATTTTTTGGCTCAACGCCTAAAATCATCTGAAAAATTGAATGGACGGCATGGATTTACTACATACATCATGAGTGGGGCCCATTGTAGACCCACACCTCTTCCCTTCTTTTTCTTTCAACCGGCGGGACGCTGCCTTCTTCTTTTTTTTTTTTTTTTTTCTTTTTCTTTTTTTTTCCCTTTGGTGTGTATGCACGTGTGCATGTGTGAGCGTGTGGCTAACCAAATTGCAATACTTGAACAATTTGGATGGCTACAACATTCTGGTGGGGCCCACTATCAATGGGTCCCACATAAAGCCTATAATAAATTATTATTATTATTTTTTATTATTATTTTTTTCTCCATGCATCCATACCATTAATCACATCCTTATCATCATATCATCACAAGTATAAATTATTATTATTTATATGTACTCTCTTATGTATCCACACCATTGATCACATCATTATTCTCAAATCATTTCCACTAATAATCATACAAATAATTAAAAAAAACAAACAAACCAAGAGTGAAGTGGGTGTACTCACCTTGATGAATTAGATGGATGGTTGAGATGGATGGAAGGGATGGAATTGATGGTTGAGATGGATGGAAGATATGGGAATGATGGAGTTGATGGCCCACCAAGATCATTCCTCTCTCTCTCTCTCTCTTATGGAAAAAAATAGTGAAATGCTAAGGGATGGAGGGGTATTTATAAAGAAATGGATAAAATTTTGGTTAAGTTAAGCTAATGTGATTAATATTAGTTTAGGCTAGGATTATGGTACTTAATTCATGCTTTGCAATTAATGGTGGATTAAAGGAGCATGGGATGGCATGGTGTGGTGATGTCATGCATAGTGTATGGCATGAAAAAATGTTGACTTTTATGCACATGAGAGAGAAGAGGTATGGGTATGTGACATCACACACATGGGTAGAGATTCTCTCACCCATGTGTGGCATGTACATGTGTGCATGACATGTGTTGTGCACATGTGTGGAATAAAATACATGGTGCCATGCGCACATGATACACTTATTATTCTTCACGGCGTATCTCACTAACGAAGTATCATACCGACGCACGGGTGGTACCTCCACGATCGCGGCGATGGGGCGGTCGATATGAGATAGGTTTCAAGGTCTTGGGGTTCTGGTCAGTTGGGTGTGTATTATGAACGGTCAATCTATGTCTAGCTAAGGACATCAATCATCATGCACATATGCATGGAAAATAGTACCGAATGGACCAGGTGTTACAGTTATGCTTATTACAACTGTATTTGGGGTCGATATTTGCATATTCTCTTATTGTGTTTACTTTGAATGATCACATGAAAGCATGACAATATGAATATCTGGAACTGATAAGACTCGCATCCCACACACTTTCACATAATTCATCCATCATACACTAAGTGTCATATCTTGTTTAAATATTGAATAGTCTTATGATTGGATCCTCTACTTGGCTTGGAAGCCTGTAGAGTTAAAATGAATATGTCTTGATAATTGCACATTAGATCAAGAGTAGGTTAATAGGATTTTAAATTGTCGTAAAATTTTATAAAGTCCTATTCACCCCCATCTAAGACACTTTGACATATTCCTACTTATATTATAGTGGTCTTTACCGCAATTTCATTTGGTATCAGAGCAGGTCTCTCTTAAGGGTTTAACTGCCTAGAGAGTAATCTTGACTGAAGTTGAGAATCATGGTCAAAGGGGAGGGTTCATTTGTGTCCAATCTCCTGTTTTTTATGGTTCAAATTATGCATACTAGAAGGCAAGGATGCACTACTTTCTGAAATCTTTGGATCATGACGTTTGGGACATAGTTGAAACTGGATATGTGTCACCAACTGATCAAATAGTACTTGAGAATGGGACTACTATCTCTAAACCTAAATCCAAATAAATGTGGACTGCATACGATAAAGAAAAACAAACATCTGAAGTAAAAGCAATGAATGCTATTTACTATGTTGTGTCCTAAGAAGTCTTTAATCAAATCAGTATGTGCAACACATCAAAAGAAGCATGGGATTTGTTGGAAATAACCCATGAGGGAACCAGAACAGTGAAAAGATCCAAGTTACAACTTCTAATATCACAGTTTGAACATCTCAGAATGGAGGAACATGAGACATTCATGGAATTCTTTACAAAATTGAACATCATCTGTAATTCTGTGGGTAGATTGGGAGAGAAAGTTCCGGTCTCAAAATTTTGTAGGAAAATTCTAAGATCCCTACCAAAACGTTTCAACTCCAAAGTAACAACTATCGAAGAGTGTAGAAACATAGATGAAATGAAAGTAGAAGAATAAGTAGGTTCCCTAAAAACATTTGAACTGCACTTCAAACCAACCCTCAAATCCAAAAGTAATGCCCTCAAAGCTACAAAACACATCACCATTAATGAGGATGAGGAGAGTGAAAGAGAAAATGAGGATGAGGAAGTGGCTCTCTTGGCTCAATAGTTCAAGAATTTTTTTAATAAAAACCGTGGCCGACCATTCGACTACAAAGGCAAACAATTGGACAACAAGCACCATATAGGCAAACCTCTTAAAAGGTCCAAAGATCCTCAATGTTACAATTGCCAGAAATTTGGGCACTTGTCCACTGAATGTCCCTCCAAAAAGACTAAGGGAAAGGTCATGGCAGCCACATGGGATGACACTAAAGAATCAAACTCAGAATTCAATGATTCAGAGAGTGATGTAGAGCAGAAATCCTTGAAAATACTCATGGCCTCCACATCCACTAACATTCCCTTGGAAACTGAGAAAATTGATGAACCACGAGCCTAAGGGACACTTCCATCAAATGATGAGAAAGAAGAAGAAGAGGAAGAACAGGATAATATACATGATGCCTATGATCAACTTTATATGCATAGCATAAATATCCTCAAAAGACTTGGTATCAATGAAAATAAGAATAAATTGTAGCAAATGGATTTAGACAAAACTTTAGAGATCAATACACATTTGATTAATGACCTTTAGCAATACCACTTAAATAATGATAGGCTGGAAAGAATTAATTCATTTCTCAAAACCGAGTTAGTAAAACTAAACAAACAGATTGAATTATTGGAAGATGAAAACATATATCTTAAGAAGGAAAATCACATGCTTATTTTTTATGCAGAAAAATCTAAAAAATTTGTTGAGCTTAGCTATAAATTCTCCCAAAGTGGCGAAAAACTTGAAAAACTTTTAGCAATGGGGAGAACTCAAATAGATAAGAGAGGATTGGGATATGAAAATTGCAAACCAAATCCCACTCCCACAGCACCAATGCCTAAGAAAGGTGCTGCCTCAGGAAGTAACACAAGGGCCACTCCTGTCTATCATTCATGTGGAGACTCAGGCCACTACAAGTTTGAATGCCTAACCTTTGGGAGGACTCAACACAATTTCGGTTTAAACCTTACTGGTAAATATAAACCAACCAGAAGAACAATGCAAAATGTAAAGAATCCACCAAAGTACATGGTAAGAGGTAAGACACAATCATCTCCACCGAAAATGACAAGAAAAAATTGGAGGAACTATTGAGTCAAGTGGCTCAACTAAATCAAAAAACAAAGGAGTTAATGAAATAAGGGAATATGATTCAGTTACCAATGTACCCAGACAAACCCATAGTGAAGTGAAAACAGTATCTCCTAGAAAAACTGTCACTAAATGGGTAATGAAAAAAAAGAGAAATTGTATAGTAACTTATTCATTTTCAAAAACAGGCAATGATGCTAGGTGGTACCTTGATAGTGGGTGCTCAAGATATGTCATGGGTGACAAATCACTTCTCTAAAATTATTCAAATCTTGACGATGGGAAGGTTACCTTTGGAGATGGACGCACCACTAAGGTAATGGGACATGGGACTATTGTTGGATTAGAAATGTGAAAAGGCCGAGCTAAGAGTCCTGGGGGGTTGAATAGGACTATGCCAAATTAAAAATAAACTGTAGAATTTAAACAAATATAAATAAAGATAGCACTAAACAATCCCACAATGCAGAAATGTAAAACAACCTCAAGTGTACAAGTATTGAGAGGTTGATATAGATGTTGTTCTAAGGACAACCTTACACCAAAAACCAATTGCTTATGGTATGATAACCTAATTCCTAGAATGATCTGTGTATCAAAAACTCAAACTGATATAGAGGAATAAAGAAATAAATAGCAAAGAAAGAAACTAAGCTATTACAATATTCCTACACTTGTATAAAAGAAATAAAAACATTCTTCACAAATGCATAAAGGGAAATTACAACAACCACAAAATAAAATAATCAATCAATCACCACAAGACCAGAAATTATAGTGGTTTGCTTGTGTGTACACCAATTGTTTAGAAAAATAGCCACACAACTACTCCACTCCTAATATCCTCACACAGTGGATATTAACGTTCACTATGAAATAGGTTTTTCAAGGTTCACCTAAAACCCTCACAATTATGTCTTTCAAGTGGGCTTACACAATTCAAAAACCCCACACTTTAAGTTTTCTGGATCACCTCGGACAAACCAAAAGAAAGAGATTTTTCTGGCACAATCTCAAAGAAACCTAAAGAATGATTTACAAAACTGTAAAATACTTATCTGGATATTCTCCTTTTGATGCAGCCCGAAAGAACTAATTCGGAGCAGAAGTTCAACGTAGATGTTCAATGTTCACACTCACTTATGAAATGGTTCTAAGTTCTAAATTGATTTTAGATTAAAGCACCTTGGGCTAGCTTGATTTGATTTTGATTCCAAGAAATGGGAAAACTTCAATCCCTCTTTTAAATAAAATTGGAATGCTGAATACAAAATCAAATGCAGAAAGCTAATTAAAGAGAATATAAAATGAGCACTAAATAACTTAAGAATATTACTAACTTATCTCTTAGAGTGGTGTCTTGATCTTACTTGAATTGGATATTAAACTCTGAAATTCATGCTCTATTTATAAGTGCAGAAATCGCATCTTCGACTAGTCCTGAGGTCGGTTCGACTGGTCGAAGGACCAACAAACTTTTAAAAATTTGGACGCGATAAGATAAGATCGTTCCATGACTGGTCGAAGGGCCTACTCGACCGGTCGAGTCCTGTCCACGACTGGTCGTGTGGGACCTTTTTAGTTACTGGACTTTGAGTCGAGCCTATACGACTGGTTAAGCATTGTTCACATGACCGGTCGAGTAGTCTCCAGGACTGGTCGAGGCAATAACAAAAAATCTTTAAAATAAGTAACAAACTTAGGACTCGTCGATGGTTTCTTGGATTGATCGAGCCAGTACTAGGACTAGTCGAACATAGTCTATGACTAGTCGAAAAATAGTCTATGCACTTATATAATGACCCAATTAAATTATGTATTCAAAATGACCTATCTTATGGTCAATCTAGGGTCATTCATACATTGTAAGCAAAATATGAACATTGAATCTTCTTTTGCTTCAATTGATAGTTATTCTTTGAAGTTCACGAAGCTTGAGATCTTGACATATGATGAAGCTTGAACTTAAGACTTTTGAAGCTTGGATTTGACTAACATGGAAGCTTGAGCTTGAGCTTGAAAGTAAAGAACTTTGTCTTGACTTGGACGAAGCTTTGAAAACTTGACCTATTGAAGCTTGAAAGATTGAATTAACACTTGGCGTTGTACTTGAACATGAACATGTAATCTTGCATTTGAAGTTCTTGAGGTAAAGCCCTTTGTTCTTGTACATGAGATGCACAGTCTTGAATAGGTAGATGCGCTACACAAGGCACAGATTCCAAGAGGTTTTGGCACTACAAAATTTGACAATCATAGGAGCTAGAAACCATAACACTTACAAAATGCTCAAAAATGAGAATGCTCTTTGCGTAGAAGGGTTGACACACAACCTTCTAAGCATTTCTCAAATATGTGACAATAAGCATGTGGTGACTTTCTCCAAACAAGAATGCAAGATCTCGGACTTATCAGGAAAATCAATTATGAAGGATCTTTCCACTAGTGACTAATGCTATGTCATGAAAGGCAATAGGAAGGATGATTCATCTGCCTAATATCACTTGAGAATAGATAATAAGTCCAGGTCATGGCATCTAGGCCTGAACATGCATGAGAAATGATGCACTTTATGGTTATTATGATATATCCAAAGTTTGTATACCTCATCAATTTCTTTTTGAATATGAACATAACAAATGTTTATAATTTTGGTTCTCACAATATTTTGTACAAATTTGTTGTGTATACAAGCTATAAAGGAAATAGTTTATGATATGCAACTCTGAGAGTCTATTAAAGTACACAAATCAATGTCATATTTTTTTCACTTCAATAAGTCAGTCGATGAATCGAATGACTCCTCGATGACATCGAGCAAAGTTCGATGTCATCAAAGCACTTTCAGAATCAAAAGCGTCGCACATTGTAGAATGTCATCAAACACCTCTTCGATGACATCGATTAGAGGCTCTTGATGTCATTGAATCAGATTCGATGACATCGAATAAGCCCACCCGATAAAAAGCGGGCGAGCGGGAAAAAGGTTTTTTTTGTCGTTTCTTCTTCTCGGTTTCGTTTCTTCACTCCATTAACGTATTGGGCAGTCATCTATAACTCAAAAATAAAAATCTCTAGGTATATTCCTTCTTTCCTTAAAGGTATTCATCATTTCATTTGGTTGTCCTAGGTTGATAGAAGTTTTTTTTTTTTTTTTTTGAGAAATACTCTTCAGTCCTTCATTGCCTTGATCGTCTTTGGGTTTTTCTATCATCCATCATCTTGCAGTTGTGTTTTTCCAATCTAACATGTCTAAGGACAAAGGGAAAGCTCCAATAGTAGGAGAATCATCACAACTAACTCAGAAAAAGACTTGGCTCCACGGGAAAGAGCTTAGGCTCAGGAATCCCTTGCTCGCCACCGAGGCCCTGCCGCTCGACAGTCGTCACTCGGTGAGGCCCCGTCTGTGGCTCTAGTATCTCCTCCCACTCCAGTGATTCCACCTCCTCATGCCAACATGTTGGAAAAATATATGGGTCGAAGTATGGTACATGAACGTAAAGTGGATAGGGAGTGTATTTGGGCATTTGATATAGAATCTCTGTTATTGGCCGTCGATTAGTCTCTTGTTTTGGATTTTGGTGGGCTATGCCATGATGACCGAACCTACCAATCTCTCACATATTGCCACTCTCCAGTTCTTGAGCCTCCTTCTATAACAGTCACAGTCGGGGAAATGAGTGCAGAAATCACGATTGAGTCCGTTACAAATCTGTTTGGTCTCACTCTTTCCCCTGTCGGCCTATCTAACCTTAATCTTGATGACCCAATGGTCCAATCCCTAGTCACCAAATTCTTATGCTACGGTAGAGACGTCCCTTGGTATTAAGGGAATGCACTTAAGGCAAAATACATGCTCCCAAAATATTGAGTTTTACATGGGATCTTCTCTACCAACATATTTCCTAGGGGGACAAATCGAGCCAATCTTACTTATAAGGCCCGTAACCTAGTTTGTACCGTTCCTTAGGATCTCGCAGTCCTCCCAATCAAATTTCGATGACCCGCGATCTGTAATTAGCGTTTGCACATGACCCTAAGTCGTAACCTGTACATCTATGTTGACTCAACTCGAAACTTGTACCCTAGCGACCCGCACCGTCGTCGCGGTTCCAATGCCGTGTCCTGCCGCCGATGAGATACCAAGGCCAGGAGTTGTGGGCCTGCGTTTATTTTGAGAAAATGTCATGTGTTATGAATTTTGAGAGAATCTCTATAACCTGTCACATCAATCAATCAATCACAAGTCAAGTACACAACCCATCCCTCTCTTACACAAGCCTTACCTAAAGTCAACTCTCCCTCTATCCACCCATCCCTCTCTCATTCAAAATTCAACCAAGCCCATACCCTCCATGTCATTTTCTTACAACATCCATTCCTCCCATCCCATCTCTCTCACAATACCCTCTTCTCTCTCATTCTCTCCACCATTTCCCAAGCTTCCATGAGAGAAAAGCTCTAAGGAGAGAAAAGATCAAGGCCCACTTCTTACCCCCTCATCTCAGTATCCAGCCCTTCAAACTTCATCATCCACTCTTAACGAGAAAGCCTAGGAGCTGAGGAGTCCAAGGAGCTAAAGAAAAAGACCATCGGTGGGTGTTTTATAGGCTTAGATTTGTGTTTTGATGATGGGCCAAGTGGGGCCTACCAATTGATGGTATGGATCTCACTTTGGACCCTAGGTGTGGCTGATGGCCCACCATGATTCGCATGCTCATTCCATGATGGGGCCATCCTCCATGGACCTCATCATGATGTTTATTTTGCTACTATGAAAAGGTCATCTAGACCTTGCATTTTTGTGGAGAAGGGATCTCTACCATTGATTTTGATTAGAGGGCCCACATGTAATGGAACCCATTTTGATATATGTGTTGTAACAAAAAGGGGCCCATAGTGGCAAGTTCCCTCTACTACGCTGTCTCTCTCTCTCTCTTTATATATATTTATTATTATTATGACCCACCTTGAAGAATGGATTAGATCTACACCGTCCATCAATGGGCGACGTGTACGTGGGGCCATCTTGATGTATGTGGCTGGTGAACCACATGTACATGGAACCCACCTTGATGGATGTATTGCATCCATACCGTCCCGCCATGGGACATCCAAGAGCCTCTGCTACTGACCGTGTGAAGAAAAACACAAATGTCAGCTTCTTTCATCTGGTGGGTCCCACACATGTGGACCCACCTTGATAATGTGTTGGTCCCACACCATTCAATGGTAGGAAGTGGGACTCACTCCACATGTGTTACACGTGTGGAGATGAGCCCACATTGATGTATGCATTCCATCATCCACATCGTCGATCCAGACTAGACACTAGATGCTGGAGTTAAAAATATATATAAATAAACAAATATATGTGCTTGATTCAAAACTAGGTGGGCCACACTGACGTGGACCCCACATGGACGTATGTGCCTTACATCTACACATCCATCCAACCATCCCAGTCCATGGGCTTGGGAACGAGGCAGATTCAAATCTCAGGTGGAACATGGGACCAAGGCCACTTTGATATATGTGTTTCATCCTACCGTCCATCTGTGGCCCACCATGATATGTGTTATATCCCAACCGTCCATCTAAGGACATGGGGACCACCATCATAGCAGTTGGACTGACATTAGCAGTTCTGTGGGTCTCGCACGATGTATGTGTTTCATCTATACCGTCTAACCACCTGTCCAGCTGTCGGGCCCACCTGCTGTATTGGCATCAGCAAGATCTATGGGTCTAACCATGATGTATGGCCTTATCCACCGTCCAGATGGCTGGATGGTGGGACCCACCACTAAATATCCCCATCCATCTGAACAGTGAGACCCACCACTAATGTATATGTTTTATATCCCCATCATCTATCAACTGGACTGCACCAAAAAAAAGAAACAGTGGAGGACTGAACGTCTATCACTGAAACCCGTTTAGGGTTACGAAAGTTGCGGATCAATATGAAATTGGTTTTTTTCCTCTTAACCCAGGTCTTTATAACCTTGTGAACAGATTAGGTGGAAAATAAACGTTATGGTGGGACCCACCTTGATGTATGTATTCTGTATCGCACCATCCATTGCCGGAAGGTGCTGTGTGCGGCCTACCCATGATGTATGTTTTAGCCATGCTGTCCAGTCCACTGGACGTGCGGCCCACCTTAATATATGTGTCAAACATCCATGATGTTCATCTGGTGTGCCCATTTAGAAGGTGCGGGCCCACCTGCTGGCTGTGTAGGGCCCACCTATGGTGAGGCCCATTTGGTGAGGCTCGATGTGATGTATGAGGCCCGATGTATTGTATTTGAGGCCCATTTGGTGTGACCTGATGTGATGTATATATAAGACCTATATGATGATGCTCGATGTGTTGTATTTGAGGCCCATTTGGTGTTGCCAGATGTGATGTATATATAAGACCCATATGATGATGCTTGATGTGTTGTATTTGAGGACCATTTGGTGTGGCCCGATGTGACATATATATATATATATATATATAAGACCCATGTGATGAGGCCTGATGTGATGTATATGAGGCCCATATGGTGAGGCCCGATGTGATGTATATGTTGTAATACCCTGTACTTTCCAATACTCGAGTGTTACCATGTAACCAGATTTAGTAAAATGCAAGTCTAGCTTGAGAAAACATTCATATGCATCCTAGTTTAAATTCGACTAGTGAAAGAAATCCCCACCTACAAGACAAAGCGATCCATCTGTTATTACTTGAGAGGGACTATCACATCATTAGAGAAACCTATTTTAGCACACCAATCACTTTGATGAAGGAATCAAAGAGCCCACCTTGATTTCTAGGGCCTGGATCAACAACCTTCCTCATGACCATGAAATAAGGCCAATCATGCCATCGTCATCAAGATCAATCATTTGGTTTAGATTATACCTCCATTCAATCGCAAGATCGACCTTCTAGTCATCCATTGTAGACTATAGAGTGTCATGATCATTAATCATGTGATCGTTAGTATCTTCTTCTTCATAAACCAATTGTTTTCATTGCAACTTCATTTCCATACTTATCACTATCTAGTAATCCATGATATCTGGTTAGGCAAAGTCCCCACTCAAATGTGTTGGATTGGCTATTCAATTCAAGATTTAGTATTAGACTTTTATGATCCGATATCATCAAGTAATTAGTTGCATAAATTGATCCATGGCCATTGATCGATGATTTAAAACAAGTAGCCATTGGACCTTAAAACCATCCATTGAATCTCGAGATCATTTAAGGGTTTATATTATGAGCATATTTAATCATGAACTTGGCCATTTGACCATCCATAGTAGACCATAAAAGTATCCCGACCACTCAGACAAGTTCCTAGGACTCTGGAGCGTGGATTGGAATCAATTCAACCGTTAGATTAGTCGAATGGTTAGGATATCAAAGAGTGGTAATTAGGCACCTATACAGCATGTTCCACTTAACAGTTAAAATATTTTAAGAATTAGACGCACGACTTGTAGGTTTTAACCTACCGCAAAGGCGGCTCTAGTTAGAAATAGGCCCTACAATTCTAAATTAAGATAATAATAATAATAATAAAGTAATAATAAGACATTAAAACTATTGATTGCTTACTAACATATTATGAGGGTCTTGAATATACATATGGTCCATTAGTACTTTTAACCGTTAACGTTCAATCTCGGAATCATCCAACCATTAGATTGGTGGAAAACCACCATTAGGACCACAAATCAAGTTGTGGGCCCCACCTAGGCATTTAATTTGCTAGATTTTTTTTATCAAGGGCCCTTCTTGGGAACCCTCCAAGTGGAATGGACGGTGTGGATTTCGTCAAATCCACTTGTGGACCCCACACTCGGTTGCGCGTGTACACAGTGCAGGAGCGCTCACTGTGTATCGAACCATAAGCGTGGTCAAATCGGGTTTGACTCGATTGTTTCCAAAAAAAGAGGATCTCCCGCCAGCGTTCGTTTCAAACGAACTAATATTGTTTTCTTTCATTAGTGGCCCACCATCCGACCTTGGCACTTGATTTGATCCACCGATCTTGTAGATGGGTCAATTTAGAAAGGAACTCGGGTCGTCTCACATGAAGATGTGTACTCTTGAGGGCACAAATCTAGTTGCACACGGACTGTGAAAAATCATGTTTCTAAAAAAGGAAACTATTTCCGCGGCTGCTAGCTATCACGATCCGTGTGAGTCACTCATTCTCCATCCAGGCCGTCCATTCGGCGAGATCTCAGCCACCTAATCCCCTGTTTAAGGCTCCCTCAAATACTAGAGAGAGAAACCGCAACCAGTTTCAGTCCCACTAGTCATTTCTTCCTCTCTTCGGAACCCACCGAGAAGAGCTCATCTGAGCTTCGTCCCTTGCATTCCCTGAGCTTCCTGGGATCCAATAGATCGACCCACAACAGCCAGATCTGAGGCAAGGCCATTAACCTGAGAGATGCCATTATTGACCCACCACCATCCTCGACCCGCTGATGCAGTCTTTAACCTCAACCCGGTTGTTGATCCCACATTCAAGGAGTTCGCAGGTGAGCCTTTTTATCAGCATTCCATCTCCACAAACCAAACTTAAATCCATGCCATACATTTAAGGCAGAAACACGACAAGATGGGTGTATGAATGGCGTGTGCACGCTGTCCACACCGTCACACCGAGTCCTCCCGATTTCAGGGTGGGTTTGTTCAATGCCAGATGCCTTGGGATGTAACTAGAGGGAGAGAGAGATTTAGAAAGGAAGGGAAGAGGAGAGAGTGGCTGTACACCCATCCAGCTCGGCCGAGTTTCAGTAACTCGCTGTGCGACTCGGTTGGGTTTGCCCAGACCCCATCCGAGTCCAGACTCTGAAGGATCCAGAGAGAAAATAGAGAAGGGAAGAAGAGAGAGGTTAAGGGTTGGTTACTATTGGAGTCAGGTTTTGGAACCGAGTTCGACCGGTTCATGTCTGAGCGTGGTTGAGTCGCGTCTCGGGTTGCCGAGTTAGCACGACTTAGGCTCAGTTCTGGTGTCCATATCTGGACCAGACCTCTGGACCAGACCTAGTGAGGATAAAAAGAGAGTAGGATGAAGAGAGAAAGAAAAGAGAAGAAATAGAAGAAGAGAGAGTAGGGGCCGAGTCAACTCGGTCAGGACCAAGTCCAATAGGGTCGAGTCATGCTTGGGCCTGGCCAAGCTTCACTGAGATTGAATTAGGTCAGGTTGAGTCGTGGAGAGGGTCGACGGCTCGAATGGAGGGCGAGTTGAACTACCGAGTCGACCAATGTGAGTCACCTTGCTTTTCCTAAGTTTGATTTTCGATTTACCATTAATTGTCATTATTATGATGATTATTAAACAATTAGCCATTAGTGGACTATTCATGATAATATTAATTAGTATGGATAAAATTTTAATTACTAAATATTAGTATTTTATTCATCACTCTAAAATATTATCATTTCAATGATTATTATTAGCATGTTAATTAATATTAATTATATTATCGTGTGATAATTATTTTGTAGATGCTCCCATTATTAACATTTTCATTAATCATACATCAATTATATTACAAATCTAAAGACATAGCCATAGAACAAAACCCTAAAATAAAACCATAAACCTAGAGAGTTTGTTAAGTTGGGTCTAATTGTAGGAACTCATAATTCATGGTAGACCATAGTACTTATTATCACGACGAGATTCATTGTGGATAGTCAGGGCCATTAGCATTAGAAAATATTTATCATTGTCCTTATGGGACTAGTATAATACTTGTTTATATAGTTATTAGTATTAATCTTTATTATATTATCATTAGTAAATATTTTATTATTATTACTTAAATTATTTAAGGGATTATCAGTAATTATAAAAATATTAGATGATGTTAGTACGTTTAAATATGAACTTATGGACCATCATTATTAATATGGATGGAATACCCCTATTATGAATATTATTTGGCCCAATGCACAATAATAATAATGATAATAAATTAGGATCCAAATCCCAGGATCTAAGTTTAAGACTAAACCTAATGATGAAAACCCTAATTTCATATCAAAACCTTAAAAATAAGTAACCTAAACCCTAGGTTATAATCTAGCCCACGGATAGTCTTGTAGAAACTTGATCTCACATACAACTTCACAATCCATTGTAGGATCAAACTCTAAGGGTGTGCGCACTTCCTAATGACATTAGAAGGCGAGTCGACAAGTAAGGTGATGATTCTTCCCCTTGAGCTTTCCATTTTCCTATTAGCTTAAGTTATAGTTTTATTTTAATTTGAATTGATAATTGAAATCTCCATCTTAAATCACATGTGTAATTGTTGGAATCAAATTGCTAGATTTCATGCTTAATATTTATCCTGCATATTATCTCATGCTTGTGGATTATTTATGGATTGCTTATGGTAATTAAACTGGTACATCAGTGGGAGACCCCCACCTATAAATGTACACTCATACTTGAGATGTAACCCAACTGGTCGTGATTATGAGGGGACCTCTATTTATGAAGAGAGTCCGCTCTTAGGGTGTAACAATATTGAATGTGATTGTAATGAACCTTCGACTTAGTGGTTATAGAATGGTGGTTTAAATTAATATCGATGTGGGCCTACCATTCAGGGGTTGCTGTGTCTAAATGGTTTTGATGATGGCCATATGTGGCTTAGTTATGATATTCGCCCTAGGTGGTATTGTTTTGGTATTTTCCCTATACAGATTCGGTGTAGCACTTTGTGCAACCATGCGATGGTAAGCCCCATGTACTGAAGTATGATTGGCCACTAATCGACGGGTTTCCATTAAACACCCTAAGGTGGTAGCCTCATGAGATAGGGATGGTGGAATGAGACACTATGCCTGAGCTGTCGGCCTACGCTGGGTGATGAACCCCCTGTAGTGACCTTTGTGCTTATTAAACTAGCTGGTTGTAAATGAAATAGTAACGTATGGGTTAATCATGCATTCATAGCATTTAGGCGATGATGAATGACTAATTCTGGATGCTGTAGCATATGCCCAGTAGGATTTAATTGGGGTATCGTTTTACTAGCTCCCAGACCATCGACTATCGACCCACCTTCGATGAGTTTGGCACTATGCATGTACTTTGTACTTTCGCTGGTGACCGGCCACATTGGTGAGTTTGGCACTACGCATGTTCTATGTACTTTTAATGGTGACCATCCATCAAATATATAACCGTACAGGTAGCACAGGTGGCTTAATTGAGTTTCAGGTTCAGACTGAAAAGGATCAGAGTATCACTGTTGAAGATGCGTGATTGTACTGTCAAGAGTACATGGCCTTACAGTTCCAGATTTGTTATATTTTGCTTTAGTTATATGTAACATCATTTCACTTGTAATTATAAGATTGAGACATTTGTTTGTATAAGTCATTATAGGCAAACTCTTGTATATTTTAAATGTAAATACAAATTTTTCTTTATGATGACTTGTTCATTCTACGCTTATCTGTTAACTCTGATGAAGAAAAAAAAGGATTATATATGGGATTTGGCTCTTTATAGGTTAACACTCAGGTTTTTGGAAAACTGGTTGCATACTCGGGTCCTGAAAACACGGGGCGTTACAGTATTATCTACTACATACTAGTAGCATATAATAAATTGTTAAGATAACCATTTGAATTGATATGAAATCCCCTTGTGGTTAGGAAAAACTGAGAATATAGAGACTCAAAGCTTTAGGCCCCCTAGGAAGTTGTTTGGATGACCGAAGGACTTGGAAATGAACTTAGGCCCCTTAGAACATTTGGTCATTTGAACTTATGAAAAGTTCCCTTCAAAAGATTTTAGAACATAGATACTTCAAACTATAGGCCCTTGAAACTTTTAGGATAGACCCTTGAACTTTCACTCATGTAGGAAACCCTTAGAATTGGGAGGAAATGAAATCTAGAAACTCAAATATTAGGTTCTCTTAGAAGTGACTTGGATGGCAATCCAAACTCATATGAAATTCCATCTGAGCTAAGGACGAGTTGAGAACATAGATATCCAAAACCTTAGCCCTTTGAAATTCTTAGGATGAGTCCTTAGGACTTAGAAATGGAACTTAGATTCCCTTGAAAATTTCATGTTTAGTCATTTGAACTGGAAGTTAAACTTAGGTACCATGGGAGGACAAGTTCTCACTAGGATATACGTAAGAACAAACAAGAACATTCCCTAGACTTGAATCCCAGGAAACGATTCTTAGAGACCTAGAGTTTGAACTCTTCTGGAAGTTTCATTAGCTGGAAATAACATGGTTATAATATCTAGCAAATGAAATGAACTTAGGCACTATAGGAAAACCTTTACCCATAGTGGTGCACGTTAGATCAAACATAAGCGCTCCCTATGCCTAAGAGATCGTTGTAAGAATTGCAACTTGACTTTCCTAATATGTCTCCTTACCTAGAGATAATGTTTTTTCGTAAATTCCAGCATGTAGGAATTGAAGCTATAACTTTCAATAAAAGGTCTTATATTCCACATCTAAGAAATTCACTGTGGTGTGTATGGAGGATAGGTGTGAATGGAGGGTACACGCATCTAGGGTGAATGAAGCGAGGATATCAATATTAAGACTTACAGGTCCATATATATATGTGGAATGTCATGGATGAAGAGCGATCATCGACAAGCAAGCAGTCAGCTGGCTACTGAACTGGTTGTCAATCGCATTGAGCAGCACCTGGGGTTAAGGCTGAAGGACATTATATTCGCAATGCAAGAGAAGTATAATATTCTTATTAGCTATAGGAAGGCATAACATGCTAAAGAGATTGCAATCGATCGCGTAATGGCATCTTATGAAGACTCTTACTTGCAGATCCACAGACGATGAGGTTCGAGAGATGTTTTGTCGTGCTCGGACAGTGCGTTGAAGTTTTCAAATATCTCTGCGAAGGGTCTTGGCCTTGACGGGATGCATGTAAAAGGTAAGTACAAGGGTGTTCTGTTCGTTACTACAGCCTTGGATGGTGACAATCATATCTTTCCTATTACTTTTGATATTGGAGAATCAGAGAACAATAGCAGTTGGAACTGGTTCGTTACTCACCTCAACTGTACATTAGGCGATCTACCTAGTCTTGTGATCATATCAGACCGGTATAAAGGTTTAATGAAAGAAGTTCCCCAGGTCTTCCAAGCAGCAATCCATGGCTACTGCGCCTACCATATATACTGAAACTTAGTGAACATGTTCAAAGATAAGTCGTTAGAAATATACTACTGGCAAGCTGTAAAGACTTGTAGGAGAGCTGAGTTCGAAAATTTAATGCATGATATCGAACTTATCAGTCCCCCGGTACATGCATGGTTGAGGAAATTAGGGTATAAAAAGTGGGCATCATCGCGCTTCCTAAGAAAAAGATTCAATTTAGTCATTACAAACATAATTGAGTGTGTTAATGGTCTATTCAAAGAAACGCGAGAATATCCTGTGACTATGTTGATAGAGACGATCAGATTGAAAATTCAAGAGATGTTCTATAAGAGAAGAGAATCAACATCATCATTTGTTGGATCGTTGACACCATGGGCTGAGAAACAATTAAAGGATCTCATACCGAAGGCAAGAGATGTTCGTTGCCATGCAATTTCTTGAGATGAATACTATATTATAGGAGAATACAATGATACTGTCAAGCTCAACGAGCTTTCATGTACATGGCGCGAGTTTGAAGTACAGGGATTCCCTTGTTTTCATGTTCTTTCAGCATGTATAAACTACAACCGTGTCTTGATCATATAAATCAACTTGCTACACAAGACACAGATTGTGTTTTTGGCACCACAAAATTTGACAACCAAAGGAGCAGGAAACCATATCACTTAAAATAATGTGCAAAAATTAAACCCCCACGATAGAAAAGGTCACCCGGAAGACCAAAGAAAATAAGAATTCTTTCACGTGGAGAATAACGAAAAATACTAAAGTGCGAAAGGTGCAAATAAATGAGGCATAATCAACGGAAGTGAAAGTTTCCAATACCAAAGGAATAATGTATTGTACTGCATTTTTGTAATACGACTATGAATGTTATAAATCGAATACATCTGTTTCTTTCTTTGAAATTGTGAATTTTTTACCACTACGATTTGGACTTTGACTAAATAGTATATATCGTGAAATGAATATGTTCAAATCACTCGATTATTGGAGAATCACATACAATTTATATGCTTTTGTGGTGAGTTTCAATCACTTGCGATGACTTTCATTCACCTCACGGTCAATTTCATTCGCTTCGCGGTCAATTTCATTCACTTCGTGGTCAATTTCATTCACTTCGCGAAGAATTTCATTCACTTCGCGATTAATTTCACTCACTTCATAGTCAATTTCATTCACTTCATTTACATTTTGTTGTGTAATCCGTATCGATAATTAAGTAGTGGTAAATTTAGTCAGTAATTTGGGCCAATGCTTGTGCATTGGATTCGATCCTTTACTTTTAAAGGTGTTTTGTCGATGTTCATTACGACCAATGATAAAAATCCATTGCTCTAAATATCACTTGAATATGTTTATACATTGAGTGAGTAGTTGAATAAGTGACTAATCTCATTATATTTCGGTCATACATTATGTGTTTGCCAATCTTGACACTTAGGGTCATAGTTGTTCTGTTTGAATTGACCCACAATTTTAATTACTACATGAAAATGTGACCAACATAATGTTTTGAAATATGACTAGCTGAAACTAAATGGTGGTTGTGATGATAACCTTACAAATGCAAGGGCTTGTACACATTTATTATATGCTATCTATGTATATCCGATTTGATTCTAGTCTTTTGTCACGGTGGGGCCTATAATTTGGATAGTTTGGATTTATTTTGAATATGATTTGATTTTGTGATGTAGGGCGGAAGAACCGTGTACCTCTCTACTCATGGTCTGTGCTGGGAGAGGTGAAATTTCAGCTTCTTAATCTCGGTTGATCTCCTGCTTCAGGTATTATTTGAGTCATTTTGTATATGAGACTCTTCAAATAGGGCTTATTGATATCGATTTGATGATCCGTATAGGACATGGTCAATAAGAATTAACTATTTGGATGTTTTATCTAATGGTCCACATTTAAATGGCAAGTCACTTCATATTGTGCACCCACATTATGTTAAATACATTCCAAACATGTCACAAGTTCAACTATCTTTCTCGGCATAACCCGATTCATCATCATAAGAACACAAAGAAACATGGAAAATGCAAGTTGCTTACAAAAGAGAATACTACGTCCTAGCTAATACATCCAAAATCAGATTGGTCGAACAATCCTAACCTCGATCCAAGTACATTAGTTAAAATTGGACCATATGATAATTTTCCATATTTTAACCATCAAATAATTGAATGGAATTCACCGTGAAGTGAATGAAATTCCCCGCAATGGAATTGACCATGAAATTAATGGAATTGATTGCGAAGTGAAAGAAGTGAATGAAATTCACCGCGAAGTGAATGGAATTGACTACGAAGTGAAGGGAATTGACCGTGAAGTGAAGGGAATTGACCACGAAGTGAATGAAATTCATCATGAAGTGAATGGAATTGACAACAAAAGGAAAGAAGAGAATTAAAGAAGTGAATGGACCTCTCTGCTCCAATAGTGATGCGGACATCAGGGGTATGGAATTATCGCGAAGTGAAGGGAATTCACCGCAAAGTGAAAGAAGTGATTGAAATGCACCGCGAAGTGAATGGAATTGACCGCGAAGTGAAGGGAATTGATAGCAAAGTGAATGAAATTCAACGCGAAGTGAATGAAATTGACCGCGAAGTGAACGGATTCACCACGAAGTGAAGGGAATTGACCACGAGGTGAATGGAATTGATGCGAAATGAATGAAATTCACCACAAAATGAATGGAATTGATTGCGAAGTAGTGAAAGAACTGAATGGAATTGACCATGAAGTGAAGAGAATTGACCGCTAAATGCATAGAATTCACCGCGAATTAAATGGAATTGACCGCGAATGAAGGGAATTGACCGCGAAGTGAATGGAATTGGCTGCGAAGTAATTGAAATTCACCGCGAAATGAATGGAATTGACCGTGAAAGGAAAGAAGTGAATGAAATTCATCATGAAGTGAATGGAATTGATCACGAAGTGAAGGGAGTTTGTAATGCCCTATACTTTTCAGTAATGGTGTGTTTCAAACAAGAAACAAATGCATTTAATTTGGGAAATTATCTTATTCAAACATAATAGAGAGAGTGTATAAAGAACAATCATCGTATTATTAATATTGAGTTCATTTACATCCTCGAGTGTCCCTTGATTCTGAGATAGATGATTTAAAATACAGAAATTGACAAGATTTGAATATTGAATCCGAATGCCAAATCCGGTAGCATTTCGACTTGTAATTTGATAATCTCTTTAAGAGGAATATTGTGTGGGTTTGATCATTTAATCTCGATCATCTGATCTCCCTCTCTTAAGCTCATATCTTTACACAAAAGGAGAACTTGAGATTGTGAAAACCAAGATCAACAATTCCGGCAGCATGTCGGCTCTTAACCATTACTATCCGCGCAACAGCACTGTTACGTGAACCAGCGCAACTGATATGGTTTGCGCGGACCCATGCGCAAACCCTTGCAACCTTCTCTTTTGATACCTTCAGTCTTCTTTGGAGCTCTGATCTTCTTCAAAATATTTTCAACCCCTCCAAATGAGAGGGGGAGTGGGGATAAATGCCTGACAATGAATATTGTCAGTCGATCCACTTAGGATATGACTTATGATAAACTAGAGTAGTAGTTCGGTCGAGAATGTGGCCTGCTACTTCCTGAACCAGTTGGACAGTGTGATTGCACCCCCAATATTGTTGTGCAAGAACTGGAGGTCTTTTGTTCACACCCCAAGTATAGGGTTGTGATGTAGTAATAATCTCAGTAAGACCGAGGTCGAATCCATAGGGACTGAACCTTGTATGTAATATGAAAGTAACTCTAACTAAAACTAGGCGAAGATGTAATCTAAATCCAGTGAATATAAGAGAAGAATGGTGAATTATTTAACTAAAAACTTATAAAATTCAAAGGTAGAAAACTAGGGTGCCAAGGATCCACTTATAGCAATATGGGAGATCTATGCTTGATTCAAGAATGAAATTGGGATCAGAGTCCAATCTTCATCCAATTGGTAAGAAGAGATTTGTCAGATCTCTGAACTTCTCATGAATCTAATCATCAACAGATAAAATTGGTGAAGATTTGGAAGTGATTCCGTCACCTAACCATGCCCGGGAGACTATGGCAAACAACAACAATTTACCAATCCCACAGCCAATTATGAGAGAATTATGAAAGTTAGGAAGGGTTCCATCACCCAACCATGCCCATGGGATGATGGTGAACAACGGGATTTCCTAATTTCACAATCTCAATACATGAAAAGAACATACTTAAAGCTATCGCAGATCCATTGTAATTTGAGTCACAACAAACCATTAAAAACTAAAAATATTCCTTCATAATCAAACTAAAATCCAAGAGAGTTTAACAAATATGAATCAAAGTAAAGCAACCATCCTAATCACGCTACAAGCTTCACCTCTTAGCCCTAGTAAGAGGTTTAGCCAATCACGAACATGATTAAACCACACCTCTTAGCCTTAGCTAAGAGGTTTAGCCAACCATGGATATGATCAACTAAAAACTCTTCAAAAACATTAAAAGAAAGAAGAAAGTAAAGAAGAAAAGGAAGAAAAACTCAACGGAGACGGCCCACTCCATGGCTCTCTCTCTCTCTCTCTCTCTCTCTCTCTCTCTCTCTCTCTCTCTCTCTCTCAGGAAGTAGGAAGGTCAGTCGAGTGGTGTGCGTAGAGAGGTGGTGAAGATTACGCAACAAAAGCAAAGAAAAACTTCCTGCGGAAACTTTCTTTACGCAGCAATGTTAGTTTGCGCAGCGACTTGCGTTTGGCTTAGATTTACGGTGCAATGAACGTCTTTCTCTATCAAATTTCTCCATGGGTACGGTCAACTGGGGCCTGGGCGACCTGGATGGATTTCTCTCTCTCTCTTATCTCCTTTATAGCAAGTTCGGACTTAGAAAGAGTCTCTACGTAAAACTTGTTTGCGCAGCAGATTTCTTTACCCAAGCTGTTTGCATAATCGAAAGTAGGGCTGCGGTTTTCTATCTGATTCAGTCGGATTACTTCTTGAAGTGGCCATCAACTCCGTCCATAGGTTTTGTGGGGTCATATTAGGCATCGGACCAAAAGATGAAGTAATTCCAAGTCTCTGGTGGGCCACACATTTAGGAAGTATGTGGGTGACACACACTGTTCAAGACCAAGACTCACGTAGTGAGAGTGGTTACATAAACTGCCTAAAGTGTGAATTTTTTCCTTTGTGTGTGGAGTCCTCTTGTGATGAACTTATGGGAAATCCACTCCGTTCATTGGCTCCTGTATGCCGTGCTGGCCCATGGGTCCAAATATGAGGCAGATCCGGGCTTTGGATGGGCCACAACACATGTGATGAGCAGGCATTTCAAATTTTATTGAAAATCTGTTACGTGATTGACATGATTGGTTGTGGCGTCATGTGGGCTGCACCTGCTAAACAAGTGGAAATTGGCACTCACCGTTAAATTTGTTTAACAGTGGCATGCATGGTTGTAGTTCTATTTACAGATTTGTCATCAATTCCTCAATCATCTTTCGACGTTTGTTATGTTAGAGTGTACTGTCCAAATTCCCTGAAATTTGGCGAGTATCCCCCATTTTTCATGCTCTTTCCATCGGTCCAGTTTGGGTCTCAATCTCTCAAGGATGTCCAAGATGCTTTGTTAATGGTTATTGTCTGATCTTGCCCAGCGGGTCACTTATACACTGATCCAAGGGCTGAATTTTGACGTGTGCGGTTAATTTATGGTTCTTTGCGCCATGGTTTCCACCTTCCATCAGATCTAACCATCCATGTAAAACACCATCTGCAACACTTTGCTCATTTTGCGCAATCAATGAAATCGTTTGCCTGAACTTGTGCAATCGATATTGTTTGCGCGGACCCTCGCAATTAGATGATTCTACACCTTATCTCATCTTTGCTTACATACTTTCTTCATTTTCTTATCTTTTGATCTTTTCTATCCTATTTTTTATGCCTCAACGGCAATATAGCTAGACAACCGGTTGTTTTATTAATTGGTCAGGATCAATTCCCCCCCTTTTCAATTGTTACAGTCATTCACGCGACCCGCGCAACGGGCGCTCGAGTACCATACTCAGGCCCAATCCCCTATAAATAACAGAAATTCTCCTTCATTCCCCATTTTCCATTTTCTGTTAGCGAAGCTCTGTCTTTCCATCATCTTTTCACGCAATCGATTTCATTTGCACGACCCTGCGCAACAGACCTTCTGTTCGCGCAAGGCACTAAGGCTTTGTGCTGCTCTATACAACTGACTTTATTTGTGCGACCCTACGCAAAGGACTCTTTGCATAATTTTCTAGACTTAGATTTTTTCAGAACTTCAACCTTTCACCATGGCTCATACTAAGAGGACTTTCCACCTTATTGAGCCTTCCATAACACAGCCCTCTCACCAAGATTTGCCAAATCCTTCATCTGCCCATACCACTGAATCATCACCATCTCCTGACCAACCGTCCAAAAAGTGCTTCAAGACTACTAGCAAGCGTCCCGCTTATATAAAGGAGCCTATACTCTCCACTTTCAATTTTACAGACCGGATTGCCACACTACCTTCTCCCATCCATAGGGCTATATCTCTGGGTGAGATTAAACGACTACCAAGACATGGTCGAGATTTCGACTGGGTTGAATGGTTGAAGACGGTGACTCATTTGCTGACGATAAGTCAGAAACTGCTAATGAGAGAAGCATCATCGCAACAAGGCTAAGGAGTTTCAGGAGAAAATTAAAGAGCACAACAAGAAGAAACTCCAGAACTCCTGGGATGGAGTCCGAGTCATTGAGGGTATCATGAAATTTCATAACCCTCATAGACATGGTATGATGATAATGCCTTTAAGCCTTCACCGCCACCAGTCCATTCTGAATTGCGAGCCTTCAGACCAAATGGATAGGGAAAAATTGGCCTACACAGAATCCTGGTCATTAAGGGAACCAAGAATCTTGGAACGGGTCTTGTTAGCGAAGAAGCCAAGACAGTAAATTGGCAACATTCATCCAATGATCTTCCTTACTCCTACTCATAATCCTCACACCCTATTTCCGATCCATTTCTATGAAACAATCCAGCAGCGTTTCAGGGATTGTGAACGCTTTGGGGCAGCTAAGAGTTCAGAACTAGAGGCCTCTTAACATCCCGTGAATACTATTCTGACTGGGTGACAAAAATTTTGGCCAAGCATTCCAAAATGTTGATCAAGATTGACCTATATAATGCAATAGAGGTCACTTCTCAGCATTTCTATAGGGAGATTTCTGTCTTAAAAGGCTTCCTTAATTATTGGTGTCCCACAACTAACTCCTTCCATCTTCCAATAGGCGAGATGAGCATTAGCCTCTAGGATCTTCATCGGATTGCTGGTCTTCCACTGATTGAAAAATTCTACAATGAATTCGTACCCACGAATGCAGAATTGGCATTCTTTCTTCACCTGGTCGAGTGGCCTCGATTTTGGAAACAACCATAGAACTCTTTAATGAAATGTCTAAGTTTCCCAATATTCATAAGATCTCACCACTGCAATGGCTTGCCCATTTCACTAGGGCCCTTCGGTAATCTTCTTCTTCATAAACCAATTGTTTTCATTGCAACTTCATTTCCATACTTATCACTATGTGTTATCTTTCTCTCCCTTTTCTTAGATTCAGCGGTTGCCATTCACAAGAGTTGACAAATCTCTGCGAGAAGATAACAGAGCATCCAGAGTATATCCTCGATGGAGAACTTGCAGCTTTCCTCGTTTATTAGCTGAGCATGGTGGTTCTTCCGAGTTCAAAATGGGCAGATGTTATTCGCCCTACAGTTTTTGTTGTTGCTAGTACCATGGCGGAAGGCCACAAACATTCTCTTGCCCCTCCAGTCCTGTGCTCAATTTATAGGGCTCTCTGAGAAATAGCGTCTCATGTAAAGAATCCTGTTGTCGGTACTTCTTCCGTTTATAATCCCTCACACTATATCATGGGCTAGCTAGGTGTCTACTTTCTGTGGACTTTTGATGCTCCGAAGAAGGCACACGTTCACCCTTCACATCTCCCACTATGGTTCTTTCAAAAGAGGACCATGGTTAGAAGATCATATGATTGGGTTGTCAACACCATCTTGGACACTGATAAAATTAATTTCTTCCAGTTTTACCTGTATTGTTACACAAAGGATACAGATAAGGTAGACACCGGATCGCTTACTTCAGGAGAGAGAGCATTTTTTCTTTCGATTCGATCATGCAGAATCCCATTAAGAGAGGGAGTCGAGTTTTGGAGAGAGACTTATTATCCAAGCAGGTTCGCTCGCCAGTTTGGTTTTGATAAAGCCATGCCAGAAGACTGCGGATTAGTAATAAGGAGAATGCGCAGCTATAGAACTGGCCCATATAACTGGGCGATGATATGGAAGTGCTACTGGGCGGTCGAGTCAGATCTACTTTCATAATTTCGGGTAGTAATCGCATCACTCGCGCTTCGTATGGTCATATGAGGTGGTGGGTGCATCAATCATATCTTCTTAATAAATGCTTACCTATGACTAAGCCAATCTGGATTTCACCGCAAAGCTTAAAGGTCGCAGACTTGAAGAAGGAATAGGCTTTATGCCAGAGACAAGTCATGCCCCCTTTTCTGGTCACCTCTACAGGAAGATATCCGTGGATGACCCGATTTGTGAGCGAAAACCCATTAATACCCTAGAAGGATGGATAACTCATGGGGTTGTTATGGACTTTCAAAAGGTCCCATAGGATCATTCTGAGAGTAGTTGAAGAGGTGGCAGAAATTCCTTCTCCTGCTCAAGGGAATGTTGCTGCGTCTCAAGATAATCCGGTTCTTGCTCCTTCTCCTTGACTCGTTCATCTTATTCCATCTTCTCTGATGACGAGGTCTCGAATGCGCTCTCAGGCTTCTCCTCCTCCTCAAGAAGGAGTTGTTGCCTCAGCCTCTCCAATCCCAATCGATAAAGACCCTCAACTAGGAAGCAGTAAAATTTCCCCTTCTAAAGGAAAACATGTCATAATTGAAGAAGTAGAGGAAGAAGAACTAGAGGAAGAAAGCTCAACCTCGTTGTCTGAAGATACTACTTCTATTGAACATGATGCGGAGGAAAATGTCGAAGAAGCTGATGATGATGACGATGATTTTGAAGAAGGATAAGTTAATATCGATGATGAGGATGATGTTGATGTTGTTATGAAAGTTGTTCCTATTGATGAAGGGCATCCCTCAACGATTCCTCAAAATGTCGAAACTGAAGGTCCTTCTACTGCTGATGTTCTTACAAAAATTCTAACAATAGAAGAGGAAGATGAGGAACCATTGGATTATGGTGAATATGGATATTCACCACGTAAAAATTTTCCTGCAATTTTATCACTTAATCTTTCGCTTGCTATTACTACTTTGTCATTATTGTTATTATTATTATGTTTAGGTATTCATGCTACTGATGACAGAACAGGCGATACTCCTCCTGAAGATTTTCCTCCTAAAGCACCATCGGCTCCGATGAGAATTTCCTTGGTTCCCCTTGTAGCACCGAAGGTGGTAGCCTGTGAGATCATTTTTCCAGTGGAACCCACTGACTTACTGACTCTAGCAACTATTGATTCAAGCACCAAAGCTAGAGCCCCTCCTTTCACAGATATGAGGGAACCCAATCCTTCTTTTATCAAAGAGACACAATACCCCGCTGCTTAAGTTCCTGCAGAAGGAATAATTCGTTTCCTTCTTCATTTTGTGATTCTTTGTCCTTTACTTTCATAACTTTATTGTAACTTCTCCCCTTTACTATTTTGTAGGAAACCCTCCTCGAAGTGGCACAGCTAGTTCTGATTCTATAGCCATAGTTTCCAATCTGTTGTCTTTTGAGCAAATCCCACCGTGTAAGTTAACATTAATGAGGAATTCCTTGTCAGCAGTTGTCCACATGTTTAAAGATCTCGATCAATGGTCAGATCTAAACATTGCTATTGAGGTTTTGAATAATGCTGCAAGGATGGCCAAACTTAATGTTTCTCTTTATGCGATTCTCTCTTAAGATTTCATAATTCAGTTATTGCGTTAAAATCAGCAGAAAGCATAGTTATTGCTCCAGAGATTCTGGAATATGGAAGACAGCTAGCATATTCCAAAAAGAAAGCTTCCCACATTACTTCTGTAGTTTTCAGATATGATCAAGAACAACTGTCCCTCCAAGATCAACTAAAAGCCTCTACTGTTAATATAACAAATATTTAAGATTAGATTGTTCTTCTAAATAAGGAAATTCAGCAGGAGGAGTTGAATATAAGGAATATCTAGGAGAAGATGCAGGCGAATATTCATTCTGCAGATGCCGAACGATTTGAGCTGATTAAAAATGAAGAACTGATTCCCTCTTTGGAGAGGAAACTAGCCGGTGTTCCTGATCATGCAAAAATTATCTTTGAGGCTAAAATAAAACATGTTGCAACTCAGGTTCAACTCACAGAAGATTTGCAAAAATATTTGGCAACACTAGGCATGGTAGAAGAGTTGTAAAAACTTTGTTCTATTTTCTTTTATGATCAGTTGTAATTTTCTTTTGAACTACAAGACATATAAATGCATCTCAATGTTTTGGAATACTAATTCTTCTAAGATTTTTCTTTCTTTTTTATCATGCTTGTTAGTACGGGGTTTCCTATATGACTTTGCTTTAATAAGCAGAACTAGATTTTAGTTTAGTCAAATAGCCATGCAGTTTAAGTTCTTGAGTAGTGGAGCAACACAGTTTTTTAGACTCATAAGTAGTTGGAGTCGGTTCTCACGTGACTGGTCTCTGTAACTCTTATGAGTTCGTTGAACTTTTCACAGCCTGGTGAGTTCACAAACCGCGATCCATTAGAGGGGCCTAGTGAAGCTACCAGGGTCATGGACTCGGTTGGATTTACACATAGGGTTGGCTGTAGTAACTCTCTAGAATTCACTGGGTACACAAGGCTACTTTTGGGGTACCAAATCCAAGGCCGCCAGTCCATCAATAAGTAGACTAAAAACCCTTCCTCATAAGTTACTACTGAAATCAAGCTAGGAATCTGGGAGGTCTTATGCATGGTTGGCCTATCTATGGACAATGGCGAAAGAGTGCACACTACTGCCCACTTTTTCTTCATATGCAAGGCCGAACCCATTCACGGGACGACAATTTCATTCGTTCCCTGTGACGCTGTCGGCAAGCTATATAAACGGCATTAGTCTCACGTGTGACTGGTCGTTGATGACTTTTTGGCCTTTTAGGGCTTTTAGTTGCTGGCTCCGTCCGCTGCCCACAGAGGTATACATATGATGGCTTATATGGGCTTTTTAGGGCCACTGGATTCTCATTGCTACCTGAATAATAATGGTAACAGGCCTTATGTGTAGTTGGTTGTATAGGCTTGGCTAGGCTACCTTAAATGATAAGCTATCATCGTTGTCGTGATAATGATAGATGTCTTGATTGATATATCACCACTGCTGATAATATCTTTAACGATATGTTTGTAATAGTATACTGGCTTGGTGATGATATCAATTTCAGTAAGGTTCAATAAAGCTTGTTTGATGATGACAGCGATGATTACTTTTCTTTATGATAATCACCGATGTGTAATCTTGATATGCTTACAAATTTCTTCTTTATTCATTTATCTAAAAAAGAATACATGGCTTCACTTGTTCTTGCCCCCTTTTGATATAGAAGCGTTATTCTGATAATCTTCTGGATCAAAATTGTAATTATCCTCAAGGACGATATCTTTTAATGAAGCAAGCATTGACCGATATACTGATACCCTGTCCATCTTGATCTACGACTCTGTATGCTCCATTGGAATATACTTCTTTTATTATGTATGGCCTGTCCCATTTGGGCTCAAACTTGTCCCCTGTCCTGTGGGTGACCACTATCGGTCTTTTCAACATTAGCACCATGTCACCTTTCTTGACATAAAGATACTTGACTCTTTTATCAAAGGAAGCTGATACTCTTGCCTGATATAACTGTAACTGCTGCTAAGCTACCAGTCATTTTTCATCGAGTAGGTCTAGTTCTTCTAGCCTTATTTTTACATTTTCATCATCCGTAATTAACTGATGCACTGCCACTCTAAGTGATGCGACCTGTGTTTCAATCAGGATGACCGCCTCTACACCGTAAACAAATGAATATGGTGTTGCTTTTGTTGTTGTTCAGTGGGTAGTCTTATAAGCCCATAATGCTTCTTGTAATTTTTCATCCCAATCACGCTTATTTTCAGTCACTGTCTTCTTCATTATTTTCACAATTGTCTTGTTGAATGCCTCTACTAATCTATTGGTCGGTGGATAGTAAGGTGTTGAAAACATGTGGTGAATACTGAACTTCTAACACAACTTTTCATGCCTCTATTCTTGAAAGGGGTACCATTGTCAGTAACGATTTTCTTCGGGATACCATGGCGATATATTATTGCATGTCGGATGAAATTGACAACATTTTTTTCTTTGACATTATGCAATGTGATCGCTTCCATCCACTTGGAGAAATAGTATGTTGCCGCCAATATATATTGCTTTCCTTTAGATGAAGTCAAACTTATAGGGCCAATAACATATAGTGCCCAGGCGGAGAAAGACCAAGAAGTAACTATTTGATGGAGATCTTTCAGGGGTAGATGTATGATGTCTTCGTGAATCTGACACTCGTGGCATCACTTCACATACTCTATTGCATCTTTGAACATCATGGGCTAGTAATACCCCATTCGATGTACCCGATGGAATAAATTTTGACCGGCCTGGTGCGCCTCGCATTCTCCGAAGTGGGCTTCTCGTAAAATTTGACTCAATTCTTGTTCATCCAGACATCGTAGCCGCACTTCATTGTAAGATTTTCTGTAAAATACTTCACTGCATTTGATGAACCTGCTTAATTATTGTCTTTGCGCCAGATCTTCCGGCAAGACATCATATTTGAGATAATCCACGAAAGGCTAACACTAATTGTCTACTGTCACTTCAAAACATGATATAGGAGTTGCCTCAATGACTTCATCAATGACTTCTGAAGAGGGTAAGAACCTTCTCTCTTCTATAGTTACCTGAAGGGGACTTCGATTCAGACAAGACAGGGCTACGGCCAAGCTATCTAAAGCGTCTGCCCTAGTGTTAAGACTCAAATATTGCATAATTTTCTCCATTTACATCATGGTTTTATAAACATGAATCAGCTTAATGTTCTATTTTACTCATGTATATGTTGTAAGGTGAATTTAAGAGCTTGGATTGAAAAAGGGTGCTAAAAAGCATGGATTTAATGCTCAAGAATTACCAAGGCAATGGATGGATCTTAGGAGACAAAGATTGAAGAATTCACATGCCAAAGATCCAAGAAAACCAAGTGAGGAATGAAAAGAATCGAAGATTTGAAGTAAAGAATCCTGAAATTGTCCTAAAAAGTGTATTTTATAGCTCTGAAGTCCATTTTAGGAAACTGCGCAGCGTGAAGACTATTTTAACAAAACTATGCAGTGAGAGGTCTATTTTGGAAAACTGTGTAAATTAGTTTCTAGAGTTTTCCAAATTTAAGGTCTATATTTCTTTAATTTTCATTATCTCATGGATATTGAATACTTAAAATCACTGGTGCTTGAGAATATATGTCAATGGTGCAAATCCATGATTTTTTAATCTTTTATATCATTTATTAAAATATTTAAACTATTTTATTTTCTGATTAGGCTGACCATAGTGCTCAAATCCTAGTTGTGTTATCCAAGTTATCATGATTTTGGAACATTAACCTATGTGTGGAACTTTGAAGCTTGGGTGTTATTTTAATTCAGTTGAATTACATCCATTCAAAAATCCCAAAATCAAATCATCAGTTTAGTTTTTATTACTTAGTTTTGCATTTGATTTCTCCTTCTCACAATTCATCTCCTGTGGGATCAACCCTGTATTCACAGGATATTACTTATGAACCTCTACACTTGGAGGCAAGTAATCAAGTTTTTGGCGTTGTTGTCGGGGAGAGATTGAGATAGATCAGATTTGTATAAGATAGCTAAGGTAAGTTCTTTTCAAAGGTAAGTTGTCTTTTAAACCCTCCAAATTTTCTGTAGATTTTTTCTTTGAAAGTAAATTCAGTTGGGTCTTTCAAGCACTAACTATGACATAAGGTTGCCCTGCTTGGGATTTTATCACCCAAGTGTTATAGTTGTCCTACAGTTGCTGTTTGATCACAAAGATCATCCAATGAATCTATTTTCCAAATTAGCATAGTTTAATTTCTACATTAGTTTTTACTTTTGTTGATTTATTTATTTTTATGGATTGAACCCTCATGGTCGGCCCTGCCGCCAGGGTTGTTGATTTATTTTTGCTTGGTGGACTGAACCTTCATGGTTGGCCCTACCACCTGGGTTGTTGATTTATTTTGTTTTGTGGACTGAACCCTCATGGTCGGCCCTACCGCCTGAGTTGTTGGTTAAGTTTTTATTTTTATTTTAAGTATCGTACTTGCTATTTGAATTAATGGTATTTGTTATGTGGTGTAGATGGTTTATGTCCTGTTGGAGTAAGGATCAAAACAATCGACTCTCCTTCGAAGGCGGACTAGTTCCAGGCCTTGATCATTCACTTAGAAGAAGCACTCAACATCACTTGGATTCCATGGTAGACCCAGTTGATAATCTAAATCTAAATCTGTCAGATCCAACTATAAATCAAAATAGAGAAAATCAACCTAATCCTCCTCTTGAGGATGAAAATGAAGTTCATAGGAATGTATTAAACCAACCACGGACTTTACGTGAACATTTACACCCTGAGAGATCAACTTTACCATCTTGCATAGTGTTCCCTGCTCACACAGGGAACATTGATTTTAAACCAGGTGTAATTCAATTAATTCCTAAATTTTATGGCTTGCATTCTGAAAGCCCTACTTGCACCTCAAGGACTTTGAGGAAGTAATTACAACATTACAAGCAAACAATGGCAATAAGGATGTACTTAAGCTTAGGTTATTTTCATTTTCTCTAAAGGATCGGGTCAAAGCATGACTCAACTCTCTAAGACTTAATACCATCACTACATGACAAGCCTTAAGTAGAGAGTTTTTGAAAAAGTTCTTTCCCGAGCACAAAACAAATGCACTTAAATAAGAAATCATGTCATTCCCCCAAAAGGGGAATGAACTATTTTTCCAAGCTTGGGAGCGCTTCAAAGACCTTCTAATTACTTGTCCACATATCATGGTTATGAACCATGGCACATGATTGATGTGTTCCGAAAGGGGCTCACCATGGATACCCATCAGTTCATAGAGATGATGTGTGGTGGAACCTTCTTGACAAGGATCATAATGAGGCTTGAGATTTTCTAGATATGTTAACAGAGAATACGCAGACATAAGATGTCTCTACAAAATCAGACCAAACTAGACCCATTCCTAGAGAGAAAGCAGGGATGTATGTCCTAAGAGAGGAAGACGACCTTAATGCAAAATTCACTGCATTGGCTAGAAATGTCGAAGCCTTGGAAATTAGGAAGGTTGATATGGTTAAAGCAAACACTTCCTTAGGTAATTTTTATAGCATTTGTGGTGGTACAGACCATGACATAAAGGATTGTCCAATAATCTCAGTTGTACAAAATATCACGCATGAGCATGAGCAAGCAAATGCTATAAATAACTACCAAAGGTCAGTTATGCAACCAATGGGAAACACGTATAATTCAAATTGACGTAACTATCCTAATCTTAGTTGGAGGAATGGACCACAAATTAATGCGCCCAATGCACCTCAAATGCCTCCACCATATGTGCCCCCACTAAAGCGATCATCTGTGGAGGATGCATTGACCGCATTTATGAACCTCAAGCTCAAATGAATCAGTCTCTAATCCAATTAAATAAGGAATTAAAGACGGTCATGACTAGGATTGAGACTCAACTAAATGCTAAGGAAAAAAGGCACCATTCATTCTCAACCTGTGCCAAACCCTAAAAACACACATTTCATTGGAGACTCAAATCCAAGTGAGCTACATCATGAACAAGCTAAGGCCATCATTACCTTGAGGTCGATAACAAGATAATGCAACTGGTAGAAATACAAGAGGATGAGCCACTGTCTCAAGAGGATGATGAACCAGTTATGGTTCAAGAGCCGCAACAACAAAAGGATAAAGAAACTAAGTCATATGAGCCTCCAGTTCCGTTCCCATCTAAACTTCGGAATCCAACTATCCCCATGAAATATCAAAAGGTGTTGGATGTGCTCCAAAAGGTTACTGTTAATATTCCTCTACTTGATGTCATTAAACAAATTCCATCATATGCTAAATATCTCAAGGGCTTGTGCACTGTAAAGAGGAAATTAAATGTCAAAAAGGCCTTTCTTACTAATAAAGTGAGCACTATCATTCAATAAAGGGCCGTACCCAAATACAAAGACCTGAGAAGTCTCACTATTCCTTGTATTATTGGGAATTTCCAAATTGAGCATGCTTTGCTAGATTTGGGTGCAAGTGTCAACTTAGTACCTTATTTGGTTTACAAACAAATGAGGTTAGGCGTGCTTAAACCAACCATGATTACACTCCAACTCGTTGACTGCTCCATTAAGGTACCAAGGGGAATTTTAGAGGACGTGCTAGTCTAAGTGAAGAAATTCTACTTCCCCATGAATTTTATTGTACTAGACATTGAACCATGTGTAAACGCTAGCGCTCAAGTTTCCATTATTTTAGGTTGCACATTCCTAGCAACTTCAAATGCAATCATAAATTGCAGGAATGGAATAATGAACTTGTCTTTTGGTAACATGACTCTAGAGCTAAATATCTTCAATCTATGTAAGCAGCCCATTGATAATAATGAGATCCATGAGATGAATTTCATGGACTGCTTGATAGAAGATGAGGAATTGGAACCTAGTCTGACTAAGGAATTTTTTCAAGTCTTTGGGGACTTGAAAAATTCTGATCTAGAAAAAGTGCTTGCTGAAATTTGTGATGATAATAAGAGCACTACCACCCAGGACATTGGTATGTACCTGTAACACCCTAGTTCTCGAAACCTAAGGATAGTCGTTCCTCATTGAGAACCCGAGTATTACGTTATAAAATGGACCATCATACATCCAATTAATAGTAAATTTTAAGGCATGAAGTATAGCAATCACTACATAAGCCAGGGATATCAAGAGTAACAAAAGAAAGTTTAATACATGTAAATGGGAGAAAAATGAAATCCCACAATAGGAAAAATATATTTACAACTCAAACAAAACACATAATCTGAAATGTGAAAACAAGTAAATCTTAAGATATCGATTGAGCTCCTACGGCTCAACTACAATGGTATGAAGGCTCTCCTTGCCGAACTCCACCTCAACCATCCCTGGAAACTAATCGTAGAGGTCTCCACCGTTCATCATATCTGTGTTTATTTGGTGCAACCACACGATTGGGTGAGTGAAAACTCAGTAGGAATTTCTCGCAAAGATTCATGCATATCATATCATTCCAAAACAGTTTAAATCAACATATTCAAATTACAAGGAGACTAATCATGAAATTATAAATGAATGTATGGGTGTATGAATGTATGTACAAGTCACAGATCTGGAGATGCACATCCAGCTATCAAAATAAAGGGTCGCCCAAGGCGAACTAGTCACCTAGAAAAATACTTATAGGTACACCTAAGGAAAACTAGCCACCTGGAAAAGACCATGCAGACTGCCCGCGGTAGATTATCTACTTGGAAAAACTATGTAAGTAAGTGCGCCCAAGGATATCTCTTAGAAAAATACACGGGGTACGCCCGAGGAGTGTCTAATCCCAAAAAAGCCTCATGTAAAGAAAGAGCGCCTAAAGTGGCATAAATGCACATGCTCTGTGAGTTTAAATAAAGTGCTAGAGCCTTCAGGAATTCAATCAAAGTGTGACTTACATCGAGCACTCAGAAAAGCTCATATGCCATGCGTGAATGTCATGTACCATGATGCTCATGCACATTCTATAGGATTAACTAGATTACTCTCATAAGCATGATCAAGACTTGTAATCCTTTAATAAGATATCTTGCATTCAAATATGAGCTCAATATAAATTCATTTATTTTCCCAAGGTCCAAAGGAAGGCCCACAATTATTACATTTCAAGCATGTTAAATTGTTAACAAGTCTATTCAACATTTTTCATGAAAGGTAGCGTTCCATACATAACTTTAGTTTGTAAAATAGGATGAAAAGGAATATCGTGACCCTTGTCATGCCTAGTAGGACTATGCCCAAAATCAAGCCATTACTAAAATATAATAAAGAATGCAATGCTAAATTCCAACTACATAGTTATCAACTGTGGGGCTTGAGTAATGGAATTTAATATACTAACTCATGTTCGTCTCCATATGGGAAACTAAAGGTCTACTTACTATTGCTGTTATTCTAAAACTTCATTAGTACCAAATTATAACAATTCTAATCCATGGAGGAGACTTAACATTGGAATGGAAGCAAGAATTCTTAAATTTAATGCAACTAGTAGAAATATACATGTACTTCAGTAATTTCAAATGTGGCATAATGAATGTATTATAATTCTCATGAGGTGGATTAGAGTAACACAATTTTAGGATATTCCCACATGTTTATTCATGCCAATTAAAAATTTAAGGAACACAACTACTATTTGCACAATTAATATATCTTTATACAACTATCTTAGAATTCAACGAAATGATGAAGCCATGTAAGATATCCCTCACCTTGATTGAGGGTTCCTCTTGATTTGATCCTTCCTATAAGGTAGGTTCTTGAATGGAAGCAATGAGAATCAACTACTATTCTTGTACATGTATGAACTATGGGTGATTTGAGATTTGCTTTTACTTATTTGATTTGAAATAGATTGAAGGCAAGTATCCTTCAAGGAAAACTGCCCTAAATAGGATGTTACCAGGTTCCAACGAGTCACTACTGAGTTGACTCGGTTGGACTCCTCAACTCTAAACTAGTTGAGTGCAGATCTTAGATAGTTTGCTTGCTGTAGGATTATTGACTTCCCAGGTCTGATACTTCCCGATTCATCTCCAGATGACCTTGACATCAGTGAGTTATCCCCGAGTCAGCTCAGTTAGGAGACCGGACGAGTCAACTCATGATTGAGTTGAGGGGATTTTCAATTGGAAATAGTGGGTTTTCCTAGTTTCATACTTGAATGGGAGCTGTCTTGCATCAGTAGGAATATGCAAACCCAAGTGCAATCTTCCCCAACAGCTGATTGAGCCTATTATAGGGATTTTCCTTATTTGTTAAAGGAGCTTAGACAACGTACGTCCCGCTCCGAGTTCGCCTGACCCTAAGAACCCGTTCTCTGACTTAATACAGGTCTCCTGGTCGAGTTTTGGGATGAACCCCAGCCTGACTCAGCAGAAAGTTGAGTCATGCTATTCCACTAACGAGTTATGTATATGATTATTTTGGACAGATGGAGTTCAATCGTGATACCTGATCGTGTAGAGAAGGTCGGAGCACGTCTTGCGATGGGCCTAACTAGATCAGGACGTTGACCTGATGAGCAGGACCTGGTTTATGAGTTCAGCTCGTTAGGTGTCCCCAAAAGCTCAGGTTTGGCCGATCGGGTTGGAGCGTGCTTGAGTAGATCTGACCCAATCCTAGCACGACTTTGGTAGAAGCGGCTGTTGTTGGTGGAGAGAGGAAGACGATGGATCACCTCCAAATGATCGATCGGTGGGTTTGGCTCGGTCCATCTACCTGTGTGGCATTGGAGTTGAACAGATGGTGATTGGAGAAAGGGCAATGTTCCTATCCTCTACGCAGTGACTTCTCAGGCCCTACTACAGGACTTGGACTAACCCAGGGACTCGGTTGCAACTCAGTGACCCAATCGAGTTTGGACTTGGTTGCACTAGCTGCGGCGCTGCACTTTCTAACAGACTCTTTCTTTCAACATTCCTTTCCTGCTGTTATCTCGAAGTTTGCCCTAAAATCTGCCTATTTATAGGCTTTCCATTTCCAGACATTTCTACGGTTAATCAGATGAGTTAGCGCACTCTTAATGAAAGGGATGTTTAGAAACCCATCATCAGCCTTCTCTCCATCGACTGGATGCATGTATGGGTTTATACATTCGTCCCTGATGGACTTTAGATGGGGAGGGCCACACGATGAACGACTCGGATTTGTGAAAGGGTGGCTTAGATGGAATGGGGCATTTCTGATCAGATCGAGGAAGATGACCCCTTGGCCATGGCAGTTTTGCAACATCTGGATGGTTCAAACGGTTCAGATAATGGGTATTGAGCATGTGTGGTCCATCTAACGGTGAATAGGGACCTATGATCTTAATATCTTTACTAAACTTGGGACAATATGTGCTACAGCGGCGTCACCTCAAAATCTCGTTCCGCTACGAGATTTTTGTGGCAGCCCTAGACCGGACACCTGGGATTCGATGGGGAGAGATATTTAGCAGCCAACGGTCAGCTGAGATGGATCATTCCACAAACAGAATGATTCTATCTCCCTTTTGTTATCGCCGTGTCCTTACCAGAAATAGACGGTGACTGCGTATTACACGCTGTATATGCGCGTGGCCACACGTCCACCTGGCCGTCTGGATTGCTAGCTAGAAGTGCGCTTTGGGAAGATTCCTTATCTAGACGTTGCGCTAAGGTGGATTTGATGCTCCAATGTTCGAGCGTCCAAACGGCTCGTTCGACACTAAATCTGACCTACGTTATGGTCGGTGGGTTCTGTTGATCGTGATGGACAGCTCAGATCATCAAGGTGGCTCTGTATGGTGAGTCGATTCTCATCAATGGATGGTGCAGTTCATTTGAATCTGTAACAAGTGGGAGAAAGAATGATTTTGAATTTGCTTTGGTTCTGATCGGGTCAAACCCGATTTGACCATACACATGGTCTCGTGTACAATGAGTGTACGCAATCTATGTACCTGCACATTTCAAAAGTGGGGTCTATAGTGATGTGTGATCTAATCCATACCATCTATTAGTTTTCGGTTGTATCATTGGGGCATCTGACAAAGGATGAGGCGGATCCAAGGCTTGAATGGGCCATCTCAAGTGATTTCATGATTTCCACTTCTTTGTCATTCATATGGATTCCTAAGTCTAATCCACTCCGACCAATAGGTTCCCCACATCAAGTCGGGTCGTTAGCCATGAGATGAAGTAGATCCATAGTTTAGGTGGGTCAGAATTCTCTGATTTGAGCATCTATGGACGTTTTTTGATAAGCCGAAGGTCACATCTATTCCAAATCCGATCCACCTTGAAACGCAGGATTTCTAAACTTGTTTGAGGTTAGTTGGTGGTAGATTTAGTGATTAGATCGTTTAATTTAGATGGTCAATGTTGGATCTTTACATTGAGCGATGTTAGCCTAACCATAGGTGGGGGTTTTATTTTATTAGACGTCAATGACTAACGGATGGCGCATCTAGTGGATTGGGTCCTCAAATTTTAAAGTAATTTATGGTCAGGATCCCTCATAGTCCACATCAAATGGGTCTAATGATCCTTAGGGCTATCAAATTTCAATCTAATAGTTGATTTTAAGGTTGAGTGTATGTCCACTAATCGAAAACCTTCAAGTGATGCTATCAATCACTCTTTAACAATTGGTATGATATTTAAATGAGTTTAGTTTCTGGATGACCCTTTAAAAGGAGTTTTAAGGTCTTATCCATTGACTCTAGATAATTCAACAATCAGACTAATTTACCGTCAGTGATCAATAGTCTAGAGGTTTGATTTCACAAGTTAATGATTGGGTCTCATTGGAACCATAAGTCAAAAGGGTTTATAAAGTTCCTTGGCCTCTAGGGTTATTAAGGTGGAGATTAGCTATCTATTTTATTAATCTAATGGCCGGATAGCTTGATTTACAATTGAAGAGTACAAAGACGATTATGTTTAGGTTAAAGTGTGGGTGAACGGATAAACTAGACTAATTTAACATCCTATACTTGTATATATTAAGTGTCCATGGTAACTCTAAAGCATTGAAAGCACGGGGTGTGATAGTATTAATGAAGATTGCGCAATCAAATCTTATCTATCGAGGACTCGCGACCTCTACCATCACTAACCAATGTTCCAAAGCTTGATTTAAAACCACTACCAAATGAGCTTAAGTATGTATACTTAGGTGAAAATGAAACTTATCCTGTGGTGATCTCTTCATTTTAAAACAAGGATCAAAGGATTAAATTGTTGAATATTCTAAGGGACCACAAAGGAGCTTTGGACAGGACCATTTCTGACATCAAGGATATAAGCCCTTCCATATTCACCCATCAGATCCACCTCAATGAGGACGCCAAACCAATTAGACAACCTCAAAAGCGTCCCAATCCAAACATGATGGAAGTTGTAAAAAATGAGGTGATCAAATTGTTGGATGTGGGAATCATCTACCCAATATCCGATAGTGTTTGGGTGAGTCCAACTCAAGTAGTCCCAAAGAAATCTAGAATAACTATTGTGAAAAATTCTAATAATGAACTCATACCAACACGTGCCACCACTAGTTGGCATGTTTTCATTGACTATAGAAAATTGAACCAGGTTACAAAGAAGGACCAATTCCCTCTACCATTCATTGATCAAGTTTTAGAGAAAGTAGTAGGTCACTCCTTCTATAGTTTTCTTGATGGATATTTTGGATATAACCAAATAGAGATAACCCTAGAAGACCAAGAGAAAACCATGTTCACTTGTCCATTTGACACGTTTGCTTTCAAATGGTTTGTGTAACGCCCTAGTAACTTTCCAATAGTGTATGTTAAGATTTTTTCAAATATGGTTGGAAAGTTTCTTGAGGTTTTCATGGATGACTTCTCCGTATTTGGGAGTAGTTTTGAGGAATGCCTCAACAATTTATCTCTTGTCTTATCTAGATGTGAAGAGAAACACCTTGTCTTAAATTGAGAGAAATGTCATTTCATGGTTCAAAAGGAAATTGTTTTAGGCCATGTTATCTCCAAAAATGGAATCGAGGTAGATCGCTCAAAACTCGACATTATTGCTAATCTACCTATCCCCCGAACTGTTAGAGATATTAGATCACTTCTAGGGCATGCTGGTTATTATAAAAGATTCATCAAGGACTTTAGTGCCATTACTAGACCCTTGACTAATCTTCTTTAAAAGGATATTCCATTTAAGTGGACAGATGAGTGTGCAAGTGCCTTTAAAAAAATTAAATCATTCCTTACCACTGCACCTATCATGCATCTACCAGATTGGACACTTCCTTTTGAACTAATGTGCGATTTAAGTGATTATGCCATAGGGGCTGTTTTGGGCCAAAGGAAAGATAAATAGCCCTACGTTATTCACTATGCAAGTAGAACTCTAAACTCGGCCCAAGTGAACTACTCAACAACTGAAAAAGAGTTACTTGCAGTAGTTTTTTCTTTAGATAAGTTTAGGTCCTACTTGCTTGGATCCAAAGTGGTCATTTTCACGGACTACTCGGCTTTGAAATATTTGTTATCTAAGAAGGATGTAAAGCTGAGACTTTTAAGATAGATCTTCCTACTCTAAGAATTTGACTTAGAGATAAAGATAAGAAAGGAGTAGAAAACGTAATGGTCAATCACCTTTCCAGATTAGTGTTAGATAATTCCACTGAGGAGATGCATATCCAGGACACTTTCCCTAATGAACAATTATTTACAATCTCCAAATTGCCTTGGTATGCAGATACAGTAAACTATCTTGTAACCGAAAAAATGTCATATCATTAGAAGTCACAAGATAGGAAGCGTTTTGAAATCGAGGTTAGGAACTTCTTCTGGGGTGACCCATATTTATATAAATATGGGACTGATCATATTTTTAGACGTTGTGTTCCAGAGGATAAAGTTCTGAGTATTATTTCTTTTTGCCACATGGAAGCATATGGTAGCCATTTTTCTGCTAAGAAAACCACTGCAAAAATCCTACAGTGTAGTTTTTACTAGCCTACTATTTTTAAAGACACTCATGCCTTTTGTGTTGCTTGTAATAGATGTAAAGGTTGGAATGAGTGTCCTAGCGCAACATGATGCCTTTATCCCCAATTTTACCATTAAAGATATTTGATTGTTGGGGTATTGATTTTATGGGCTTATTTCCATCTTCTTTTGGATTTCTTTATATATTGGTCGGTGTGGACTATGTTTCAAAGTGGATTGAGGCTATTCCAAGTAGGACCAATGACAACAAAGTGGTCATACGATTCCTCAAGGAAAATATTTTTTCTAGATTTGGAACTCCAAAGACCATCATTAGTGATGGTGGGTCTCACTTTTGTAATAGGACATTTGAGGCTTTGATGAAGAAATATGGCATCAAGCATAAAGTGAACACCCCATACCACCCACAAATGAGTGGGCAAGGTAAGATTTCTAATCGGGAAATTAAATACATTTTAGAGAAAACTATATGGCCAGATATGAAACATTAGTCCCTCAGATTATTCGACGTTTTATGGGCTTATAGGACTGCTTATAAGACCCCAATTGGAATGTCGCCATACAGATTGGTGTATGGGAAGACTCGTCACTCGCCTGTGAAATTGAAACATAGAGCCTACTGGCAATAAAGAAATTAAACTTTAACATAGACCAAGCAAGTGGACAAAGGAAATTAGAGTTAAATGAATTAGAGGAGCTAAGGAGAGACTCCTATGAAAATTATAAAATTTATAAAGAGAGGACCAAACTTTCCATGATAAAAACACCTAGAGGCAAAAAATTTAACCTCAGCAAAAGGTCCTATTATATAATTCTCGTCTCCAGTTCTTTCCGGGAAAGTTAAGATCAAGATGGACAGGCCCCTTTATTGTAAAGAATGTTTATACTCATGAGGCTGTTGAAATTGAGAATCCACTTAATGGAAATGTGAACAGGGTTAATGGTCAGAGATTGAAGCCTTACGTGGAAAACTTTCATTTGGGAGAGGAATCTGTGAAAGTGCCCTGGTTTGTCAATTAACATAAGTGTTGAGTCAACTAAATAGAAAAGCTCCATAGGAAGATCAATCAGTTGTCTGCCTCAACCAAATGTGTGCCCGAACTCGCCACAGGTAAATCTAAGCATCACATCCCATGTCCCAAAACACCAGGTATATAAAACCCTTAAAATTAGTTAGAATATCATAAGGTTTTTGGGTTAGAAAACTTTTTTACAAATTCAAAAAATCTCTATGTTTTCTACCTCTATCGATTTATCGATAGACTGATCGATAAAATCGAGAAGTGCTGCCGATGTCCTAGATGATCAATCGATACCATCGAAGTGAGGATAAAAGATGTTCAGCAACCACATATTCATCTAGACGGAATTATTGATGCATCGATACCCCTATTGATATCATCGATATTTAAAACTCGAGTCTATTGAAGTTGGCTCGATAAAATCGACAGTAGAGTGTTTGTGTCCCAGTTTTTCTAAAGAAAATCATGTAGACCTTCGATATATTGGAATACCCCTCGATATCCTCGGTATTCAAAATCGATGATATCGGAAGTCCTTCGATGATATCGATATCGGACACAGTTTTTCAGCAACATTTTTCAGGTGGTTTTTATCTTGGATCGAGGGTCACTCGATAGAATCGATATTCAGATATCGATGATATTGAGGCCGGGTCGATTGCATCGAGAAAGGACATAAACTATCCAACAAGCTAACTGAAAAATCCTTTGGATTTATCGATGCATCGACACGACTATCGATATCATCGACATTCAAATTCTGATGATATTGAGTGTGCCTCGATCATATCCTTGACCTGAAAATATTTCAAAGACTTTGTCTCTCTCATTTTCAAATGTTGAGGAATCGAACTTCATATCGATGCTATCGAAGTTAAAAATCTGATGATATCGACACCTGTTTCAATTTCCTCGACTAGCTGGCAAAAGGTTTCAAAAGCGTATGACATTTAAGTTTGTGTCATCGAGCGGCCAGTCGATGTAATCGAGAGTATACGCTCGATAATATCGACCTTGCTCGATGATATCGAACTCTGTCATAAATGCGACCGTTTTATATTCGTTGGAACTTTTTGCCTATATATAGAGAGCTTGTCTTTAGTTGCTGAGAGAGAAAGACGTAAGTGCTTTTGAGTGTTTAACCTTAGATCATTTACCCAAAGCCCTTTCTCTCATGGGAGTTCATCCTCCAATCCACCCTCAGTGGATTGGGGAATGAACTTCTACATTCAAGGATCCTCCAGCTATCAACTTAATGGCAAATCATTGAGCTGGGATGCCTTGAATGCATAGATGATTAGAATCACTCTATCTCCCTCATAGAAAAATATTTGAGAGTAGGATTCCTTCATAACTTTGACCCAACCCGTCGCCATGTACTGGTACATCTTCTGAGTTGCAGTTCAAGGAGGCTGAAGTTCTTCATTAAAGGAGGAGATCTTCAACAAATGTGTTGAAAGGGAATCATCTGCTTATTTATAAGTTATCAGAGTCTAGAGGACCCTTGTGATCATTCTTTGTATGATTTGGTCTAAGTTGTTTCTCATCCCATGCAAGTCCTCTAGGAGGCCTTCGGTGGGAGTGTACGTAGTGGGTGCGTTGTGTTGACCCTTTCTCTGTGGAGAGCATAAACAGTTAGGGTCTTGTAGAAGATCCTTGGCCGGTGTAACTAAAAGTGGGTGCAATGTGTTGACCCTTGCTCGTGAGAGCATAAATGTGTTAAGGTCTTGTGGAAGATCCTTGGCCAGTGTGCCTAAAAGTGGGTGCAGTATATTGACCCTTGCTCATAAGAGCATAAACGTGTTAGGGTCTTGTGGAAGATCCTTGGCCAGTGTGCCTAAAAGTGGGTGCAGTGTGTTGACCCTTGCTCATGAGAGTATAAACGTGTTAGGGTCTTGTGGAAGATCTTTGGCCAATGTGCCTAAAAGTGGGTGCGTTGTGTTGACCCTTGCTCGTGAGAGCATAAACAATCAGCCTAAGTGTAGGTTGTAAAGGTTAAAGGTGAACTTGATTTAAAACCTTGGGTTTGGGGTGAACCGTGTGAAACTTCCTTAGTGAAATCCGGTACACTCAAGGGTTGAGTACGGTTACCGGGAGTGGAGTAGACAAGTAGTCGAAACATTATAAAAATGACTATGTTTGAGATTGTTATTGTCTTTCATTTGTTTATGTGATTTCCTTAAATACTTTCATATCTGATTATCTGAAATCACACCTCACACACACACAGTCATATTCATCATAAACTAGTTTGCATATTATTCATCTCTCAAATAGTTTGTGATTGGATCCTCTACAGGCTTGAAAGCCAGTAGAGTTACTCTTGAGTAATCCTAATATATGCTTGTTGTTAGGATTAGAGTGATAGGATCTTAAATTGTCATAAAATTATTAAAAAGTCCTATTCACCCCCCTCTAGGACATATTATCATATTCCTACTTCAACTAAAGCAGCCTTTACTGCAATTTCAATTGGTATCAGAGCGGATCTCTCTTAAGGGCTTCACCACCTATAGAGTGATCTTGACTGAAGTTGGGAATATGGCTAAAGGAGAGGGCTCATCGTTCTCTAGACCTACAGTATTTGATGGATCAAATTATGCATACTGGAGGGCTAGAATGCACTACTTTCTGAGATCTTTGGATCATGATGTTTGGGATATAGTTGAAAAATGATATGTGCCACCATCTGAATAAATAGTACTTGAAAATGGCACAACTATCATCAAACCAAAACCCAAAGAAAAATGGTCAACATTTGATAAAGAAAACCAAATTGCTAAGGCTAAAGCTATGAATGCTATCTACTGTGCTATATCCTAAGATATTTTCAATCAAATCAGTATGTGTGGGACAGCCAAAGAAGTATGGGATTTGTTAGAAACAACCCATGAAGGAACAAGCACTGTAAAGAGATCTAAACTACAACTCTTGACATCACAGTTCGAAAGTCTCAGAATGGAAGAGCATGAGACCTTCATGGAGTTTTTCACAAAGTTGAATATCATTTGCAACTCCATGGGTGGATTAGGTGAGAAGGTTCCAGTCCCAAAAATCTGTAGGAAAATTCTAAGATCATTACCGGAACAGTTCAATCTTAAAGTAACAACCATTAAATAATGTAGGAACATAGACGAAATGAAAGTAGAAGAACTGGTAGGTTCCCTACAAATATTTGAACTACACTTTAAACAAACCCCTAAATCCAAAACTATTGTCCTAAAAACTTCAAAGAAAACAACAAATGAGGACATTGAAAGTGAAAGAGAAGATGAAGATGAGGAAGTGGCTTTATTGGCTCAACGATTCAGAAAGTTCTTTCAAAAAAATCGTGGCCGTCCATTTAAAGGAAGAAAGGTGGACAACAAACCTTCTGCAGGTAAATTTGGTAAAAAGACCAAAGAACCACAATGTTACGCGTGTCAAAAGTTTGGACATGTTTCTACTGAATGCCCAAACAAAAAAACTAAGGGTAAGGCAATGGCTGCCACATGGGATGCCACAAAAGAGTCAAACTCAGAATCTAGCGACTCAGAGAGCGATGGAGACCAGAAATCTTTGAAAATTCTTATAGTCTCCACTACTCCAATCATTCCCAGTGAAGATGAGAACAAGAAAGAACCGCGAGCCACTGAATCATTTCCATCAGATAATGAGGAAATTGAAAATGAAGAAGAAGAAGAAGAAAATAAACTACAAGATGCTTACAATCAACTTTACATCCATAGCATCAACATAGTTAGAAGACTTGGAATATCTAAAAATAAAAAGGAATTGCTACAAAAAGATCTGGATAAAACTCTAGAAATTAATACACATCTAATTAATGATCTACAGCAATATCATTCAGATAATGATAGACTCGAGAGAATCAACACCTTCCTTAAATCTGAGTCAAAAAAACTAAACAAACAGGTTGAGCAATTAAAAGACAAAAACATGCTTCTCCAAAATGAAAATCACACACTCATGTTTGACTTAGAAGAATCTAAAAAAATTGCTAAGCTAAACTATAAGTTTTCCCAGAGTGGTGAGAAGTTAGAAAAACTCTTAGGTATGGGAAGACCAGGAAGGGACATAGCGGCTTAGGATATGAAAAATCAAAAACAAAATCTGGAAAAGTAGCACAAAAGACTGAAAAATCTGCTGCCTCAGGAAGTAATACAAAAACTACTCTTGTTTGTCATTTATATGGTGATTCGGGTCATTATAAGTTTGAATGCTCATCACCTAGGAAGACTCGACATAACTCTGGTCAGAATCATATTGGAAAATTCAAACCAACCAAAGAAGTGCAAAATGTCTAGAGTCAACCTAGGAGTATGAATAAAAGAGATTCACCACCTAAAATGACTAACATGGAGTTAATGAATCAAGTGGTCGAATTAAATAAGAAAACAAAATCTACCATAGTTAAAAATCCTATCACAAAATGGGTAATGAAAGAAAAGAGAAATTGCCTTTTCACTCACTCAAACCATATAACAGGCAATGAAACTAAGTGGTACCTAGATAGCGGATGTTTAAGACATGTCACAGGTGACAAATCTTTCCTTACAAATTATTCAGATCTTAATGATGGGATAGTCACCTATGTAGACGGAAGCACCGCTAAGGTAATCGAACAGGGAATTATTAAAGGAATACATTTGCTCAAAAATGAGAATGCTTTTTGTATAAAAGGATTAACATACAATCTTCTAAGAATTTCCCAAATATGTGACAATAAGCATGTGGTTACATTCAACAAAGAAAAATGCAAAATCCTAGACCTCTCAGGAAAATCAATAATGAAGGGTTCTCGCACAAATAACCACTATTATGTCATCAAAGGTAAAGGAAAGGATGATCCCTATGCCTAGAAATATTGAGCATAGAAAAATAAGTCTAGATCTTGCATCGAGATTTGGATATCTGCTGAAATGATGCAATTTTTGCTGAGCTCCTAATGATACATCTGAGGTCTCTCTCCTTAAGCTTTTTATATATAAACATTTTAATGTTTATAATTTTAATTTGTACAATGGTTGTACAAAACTTTGCTATATGGTTGATTCAAAGATATACTACATTATACAAGAAAGTTTGCTGAAGCACTGTGGAAAACTGAAAAATATTCACCTTCGATATGTCTGTCGATAACTCATTTGGCCTCTCGATTAAATTGACAAAAGGTCGACACCATCAATGACCTATCGAGAAGCTGAATCACCGGGACGGTTGGGCTTCCCTCTGATCTTCATTGAAAAATATCAAATAGGGTATTCTGATGTCATCGAAATTATGATTCGATGATATCGAAGGTTAATACTAAATTAAAGACGGAAGAATGGAAAGAGAGACTCACTGGTTGATCTCAGAATGGGATTGCATCTCTCAAATCAGTTACTTCTCAAGCAAAAATATCTAAAGGACTAGTTCTTCCACAAAAATCCTAAATGGAGAGCAAGAAAGGAAAGAAGAATGCAACTATCTTATCTCCACTTTTCAACTTAAACTTTGTGGCAGAACAGATAGTTCAAAAAAAGTGCATTACACCCTTTGGGATCATCGATCTCTTAGAACTGATTGGATGGGGGAATATCATATATTTTGGTGGAGGATTTCAGCATAATCTTATGCATCAGTTTCTGAATTTAATCTACAATGTTGAAAGTAATCCTCAAATCATGTCAGTCGCTATCATGAATTGGACTGAGCACATCACTCCTAAACTGATAAGCCGTCTGATTGATGTAGAAGTCACTAGGATACCTGCATCAGAACATAATATGAATGGTCTTGGTGTATGGGGAGAAGTTACTCAAGCGCTTTGTAATGGTGCTACAATACTCAGAAATGCAAAGAATGTTCTTCTTGTTAAGCATCTCAATCCTGCATACAAGATACTTCACAGCATTTTCAGCACTAATGTCTATCCATGTGAAGTCTCCAGCAACAAACTTTCTCCATATATTCTCAATATTCTGTTTGATGTTCATCTAGGTATACCAGTGTGTCTACCCACTCTCATCTTACAACAGTTAATCCGCGCATCTACAGAAGAATCCATCACTACACTTCTCTTTCCGTGTCTCATGTCTAAACTTTCACGTCAATTTAGGATGCCTCCTACTAATGATCTCCCACATCCGTGTGCCTGGTTCAACTACGAAGACATCTGCAACCTGCATATCATTGACAACGTGTTTCATGGTGGAAGAATCAATCCATCTTCAGGCAAGGATAATCCTGTGCACAGCCCCGTCTCTGTTAAGATCATTAAGGCTGTCACAGAACGAGACATTATACAGGATCTTCTTAATAAACAATCTTACATGATGAAATGACTGGATGACTGTGAAGTTTATCTTTTGGAGATCAAACACGTGCTAGGGACTCTATAACATGCTACACAACAAATTCTAGATTCTCTACCCGTGCAGTAAAGGCCTTCATTGTCTGTAGAACGTTCCTTCCTTCATCACACATCTGGAGTCTTCATGGAACACCTAGGACATGAATATCTTTTTGAATGTCCTTCGCTCACAGTTGCATCCTTGGGATGAACTACTAATTCGAATATTTTGACAAGTGTGTGTGTGATAGCCTCTGATGAGGATCACATATTTTTTAGGGGTACTCATGGATAGGATTGAATGTTATTTTATTTTGGGATGATTGATCACTATTATATTACTACCAATCTTTGGTAGTATATATGTTTTGGATATTTTCGGCTATGATTGGGTTAATTTTTATCTGCCGTACTGTCATCCCCTTTCTTATTTGGTTATCGCTTCAATGGTATGGAATGCATATGATGTTTTATTCTATCTGCTTATATATCTGCTCTGATTGGTCTGTTATGCATGCATAGTTTCTAAACCTGATGTCTGATTAATAAATTATTTTGATCCTTATACATCTATCTTTTATCAATGTATGTTCTCTGCATGATGGTTCTCCCATATTGTCTAAACTTCAGTCAATATCAACTGCTATTTTATCTTTATCAATGACTGACAAAAAGGGGGAGAACAAATCAAACACCCCGACGGAAAAATTGTGTGTATCTACTTATGAATGGGGATGCAGGTGTAAGGGGAGCAGCTGCACCAAGATCGGGGGAGAATGCTATTAGGGGGAGGAGCTACTGATTGTGTGTATGGTTTCACTAGACATTGTAAAATTGTGTAAATTACATGTACACACAATTTAGGATATTTTGGTATTTTGTCATGTAATTGACAAAGGGGGGAGATTGAAAGTGCCCTAGTTTGTCAATTAGCATGAGTGTTGAGTCAACTAGACAGAAAAGCTCCATAGGAAGATCAATCAGCTGTCTACCTCAACCGGATGTGTGCCTGAAATCACCATAGGTAAATCTAAGCCTCACATCTCATGTCCCAAAACACCAAGTATATAAAACCCTTAAAATTGGTTAGAATATCATAAGGTTTTTGGGTTAGAAAACTTTTTTACAAATTCAGAAAATCTCTATGTTTTCTACCTCTGTTGATTTATTGATAAACTGATCGATAAAATCGAGAAGTGTTGTCAATGTCCTGGATGATCAATTGATACCATCGAAGTGAGGACAAAAGATGTCCAGCAACCACATATTCATCTGAATGGAATTATCGATGTATCGATACCCCTATCGATATCATCGATATTTGAAACTCGAGTCTATCAAAGTTGACTCGATAAAATCGACAGTAAAGTGTTTGTGTCCCTGTTTTTCTAAAGAAAATCATGTAGACCTTCGATATATCGAAGTACCCCTCAATATCCTCGATATTCAAAAACAGATGATATCGGAAGTCCTTCAATGATATCGATATCGGACACAATTTTCCATCAACATTTTTCTGGTGGTTTTTATCTTGGATCGAGGGTCACTCGATAGAATCAATATTCAAATATCAATGATATCGAGGCTGGGTCAATTGCATCGAGAAAGGACATAAACTGTCCAGCAAGCTAATTGAAAAATCCTTTAGATTTATCGATACATTGACACGACTATCAATATCATCGACATTCAAATCCTGATGATATCGAGTATACCTTAATCATATCCTTGACTAGAAAATATTTCAAAGACTTTGTCTCTCTCATTTTCAAATGTCGAGGAATCGAGCCTCGTATCGATGCTATCGGAGTTCGAAATCCGATGATATCGACACCTGTTTCGATTTCCTCGACCAGCTGGCAAAATGTTTCAAAAGTGTATGATGAGTTTGTGTCATCGAGTGGCTAGTCGATGCAATCGAGAGTATACGTTCGATGATATCAACCCTGCATAATGATATCGAACTCTGTTATAAATGCGACCGTTTTATATCCGTTGGAACTTTTTGCCTATATATAGAGAGCTTGTCTGTAGTTGTTGAGAGAGAAAGAAGTGAGTGCCTTTGAGTGTTTAACCTTAGATCATTTACCCAAAGCCCTTTCTCTCATGGGAGTTCATCCTCCAATCCACCCTCAGTGGATTGGGGAATGAACTTCCGCATTCAAGGATCCTCCAGCTACCATCTTAATGGAAAATCATTGAGCTGGGATTCCTTGAATGCATAGATGATTAGAATCGCTCTATCTCCCTCATAGAAAAATATTTGAGAGTAGGATTCCATCATAACCTTGACCCAACCCGTCATCATGTATTGGTACATCTTCTAAGTTGCGGTTCAAAGAGGCTGAAGTTCTTCATCAAAGGTGGAGATCTTTAACAAATGCATTGAAAGGGACTCATCTGCTTATTTGTAAGTTATCAGAGTCCAAAGGACCCTTGTGATCATTCCTTTGTAGGATTGGTTCTAGGTGTTTCTCACCCCTTGCAAGTCCTCTAAGAGGCCTCTGGTAGGAGTGTACGTAGTGGGTGCATTGTGTTGACCCTTGCTCTGTGGAGAGCATAAATAGTTAGGGTCTTATAGAAGATCCTTGGCCAATGTGCCTAAAAGTGGGTGCAGTGTGTTGACCCTTGCTCGTGAAAGCATAAACGTGTTAGGGGTCTTGTGGAAGATCCTTGGCTAGTGTGCCTAAAAGTGGGTGCAGTGTGTTGACCCTTGCTTATGAGAGCATAAACATGTTAGGGTCTTGTAGAAGATCCTTGGCCAGTGTGCCTAAAAGTGGGTGCAATGTGTTGACCCTTACTCGTTAGAGCATAAATGTGTTAGGGTCTTGTGGAAGATCCTTGGCCAGTGTGCCTAAAAGTGGGTGCTTTGTGTTGACCATTTCTCATGAGAGCATAAACAGTCAGCCTAAGTGTAGGTTGTAAAGGTTAAAGGTGAACCTGATTTAAAACCTTGGGTTTAGGGTGAACCGTGTGAAACCTCCTTAGTGAAATCCGGTACACTCAAGGGTTAAGTGCGGTTACCGGGAGTGGAGTAGACAAGTAGTTGAACCACTATAAAAATGATTGTGTTTGAGATTGTTATTGTCTTTCATTTGTTTATGTGATTTCCTTAAATACTTTCATATCTAATTATCTGAAATCACACCTCACACACATAGTCATATCCATCATAAACTAGTTTGCATATTATTCATCTCTCAAATAGTTTGTGATTGGATCCTCTACCAGGCTTGGAAGCCAGTAGAGTTACTCTTGAGAAATCCTAATATATGCTTGTTGTTAGGATTATAGTGATAGGATTTTAAATTGTCATAAAATTATTAAAAAGTCCTATTCACCCCCCTCTAGGACATCTTGTCATATTCCTACTTCAACTAAAGCGGTCTTTACTGCAATTTCAGTCTGTCCCTCTTTATGAGCCAGAATATTCAGATTGCTGCTCCTAGTTTGATGGAGCATTTATGTAGGATTTGTATGATATTCAATTTTTTTTTAGTATCACATAACAGGTGAGTTCTTCATGATAGGTACTATCCACCCTTTCTTTTATTTTTATTGTTCTCTACATTACATTCTCATTACATTAGGGACATTGTAGATTTTAGGTTGAGGGGCGTTGGTAGTCATCCATGTGAGCTTTTTTAGGTTTCAATTTATTTATTTATTTATTACTTTTTTTAAAGTTTCAGTTAGGTTTAAGTTTATTATTTTTTTTTTAGGTTTATGGAAAAATTTCAACATTTTCAAAATAATATGTTTATATACAGGAATGTGAACATGATATTATGCGAATTCCAAAGGCAAAGTTAATATTTATTCTTGGTTGATAGTAGTAAGAATTCTGATATCTAAAAATTATAGACTTAGGTTCAATTATCTAATCACTAGTTTAAAGTGAGTTGTAATTTGATGTAATGAATTCACAACACACCCTAGCTAACTAAGTGAGGAATATGATATGTGAACTAGAATAACAAATTCTGATTCAAACAGGATTGAATGAACTAGTACCATTAATATCTGCTTAAAAGAGAGAATATTGAAGGAAAAAAAAAAGAGTGATGGAAAAAGAAATTTTTTTTATAGAGCATGAATGCAATGACCATAACAATCGTGTCAGTAATCCGAAGTAAGGATAATTAAGTATCCATTACTGTTACCATTACAAGTACGATACCTTAAGTTATGAAGCAAACCCGATGGGAATCTTCATGTAAGGGTGGTCTATAATAATGAGGATATGATGATAAAAGAAGATATGTCATGAAGAAAATGAGATAACTAGAGATTTCATATTCTTGGAATGATTGAAAGGAGTCAGGATAGAGAACATGCATATTTCTCAAAGTTAGACTAGTGTCACGGAGCACCTAAGTATATTGGATTATTACTATTCTAATTTTTGATTAGGCATCTGAACTCAAGGACATAATGGATTAGGAAATTGAGATTCTAACTAACTTCAAACTTAGGGTAGATATTGTTTTGTTTTGGAATTCATATGATGAATGAAGGCATAATTGTATAAATTTTCGAGTGTTGAACTATTTTTCATGTTTTCAATGTTTGTGGGTAACATTTATGGAAACCCTCACGAGCCTATAACTCATCCACTAGGGGAAACCTAGGGGTTTAAAGGCTTGTTGCATATGCTAATTGCAATCGAGATTACCTGCGAAAGTGGCGTAGTTAGAATTTTTATTTTCATTTTAATTTTCTTTCTAGAATTAATATTTATTTTTATTTTTATTTTTCTTTGCTTATTTTGCTCGAGACTAGAAAAATGCTAGTTGGGGGGTGTGTTGAGACTCAAATATTGCATAATTTTCCCCATTTACATCTTGGTTTTATGAACATGAATCAGCTTAATTATCTATTTCACTTATGTATGTGTTGCAAGGTGAATTTAAGAGCTTGGATTGAAAAAGAGTGCTAAAAAGCATGGATTTGATGCTTAAGAATCACCAAGGCAAGATATGGATCTTATGAGACCAAGATTGAAGAATTCACATGCCAAAGATCCAAGAAAACCAAGTGAGGAATGAAAATAATCGAAGATTTAAAGTGAAGAATCCTGAAATCATCCTAAAAAAGTGTATTTTAAAGTTCTGAAGTCTATTTTGAGAAACTGTGTAAATTTGAGGCAGTTTCTAGAGTTTTTCAACATTGTATGAAAATTGGAGTTCCCCACTTATAAATAGGGCTTCCTAGGGCATTCCTAAGCATAATTAAAAGCATTCAAGAGTAATATTTAGGGTTTTTAAAGGGTTTTCAGTTTTATAAGTTGTTTTTTTTTTTTTAATTTTAGATCTTTTCTATTTGCATTTAATTCTTTCTTATCGCTTTCTTTCTCTATTCTAGTTATGTTTTTCTAAGTTCCCTCTAGCCCAAGCTAAAAAGGAAGCACACGGGTTTAATAATTCTTTAAGTTTTAATGATTAATTGTTTTTAATGATAAGAAGAATGGTATAAGCATGTTTTCTATTGTTTAGGTTTTATTTTTTTTATCCTCTTGTGAGATCCATATGTTTCCATCATATGATATCCATATTGATGGATAGGCTTACCCTAGATCAATCAAAATTCTTAGATAGGAGAGGTTTTTAACCTGCTATATTTCTTTGATTTTCATTATCTCTTGGATATTGAATACTTAAAATCACTGGCGCTTGAGAATATATGTCAATGGTGCAAATCCATGATTTTCTAATCTTTTATATCATTTATTAAAATATTTAAACTATTTTATTTTCCGATTAGGCTGACCATAGTGCTCAGATCCTAGTTGTGTTATCCAAGTCATCATGATTTTGGAACATTAACCTACGCGTGGAACTTTGAAGCTTGGGTGTTATTTTAATTCAATTGAATTACATCCATTCAAAAATCTCAAAATCAAATCATCAGTTTAGCTTTTATTACTTAGTTGGTTTTGCATTTGATTTTCTCTTCTCACAATTCATCTGTGACGCCCCGTCACTGTGGTCACATGTGGACGGGCACACGTGGGCGGGCGCACATGTGGGCGGGGCCCAAGATGGCTGGTAGGCTACTGTGCACACAGTAAAGGTGAAACTTTGTCCCACATCGGAGTGTCATCTGAAGTAATGGTAGTTATATGTGGAGTTGTCACCCTATACTGTATGAGGCCTTTTGGGGGAGTTTCCCAAGAACAAAACCGTGCGGGCTATGCCCAGAGCGGACAATATCATACAGTGTGGGCGTGGGCTATTACAAATGGTATCAGAGCCGAGGATGGCTCTGCCCTTGGTGGGGGATATTGTGATGCCCCGTCACTGTGGTCATATGTGGGCGGGCACACGTGAGTGGGCACACATGTGGGAGGGGCCCCAAGATGGCTGGCAGGCTATTGTGTGGCTGCCAGGCTACTGTGCACATAGTAAAGGTAAAACTTTGTCCCACATCGGAAGTGTCGTCTGAAGTAATGGTAGTTATATGTGGAGTTGTCACCCTATATTGTATGAGGCCTTTTGGGGGAGTTTCCTAAGAACAAAACCGTGCGGGCAGTGCCCAAAGAGAAAAATATCATACAGTGTGGGCGTGGGCTGTTACATCATCTCCCTATGGGATCGACCCTATATTCACAGCATATTACTTACGAACCTCTGCACTTGGAGGTAAGCAATCACCTGGCATTTTCATATCGTGGTACATGTTTGATTTCGACATGACAAAATTGCTCCAGTAACTTCTATGCTCTTCGACAATACGGCAAGAGCTCTTACTTTCTTATTTCAAACTCGGTCATTATTTGATTTAAGATCAACTTAGAATCGCTTAAAATTTACAACGTTTTTATCTTCATTTCCTGAGCTATGTCCATCCCACTGATGAGAGCTTTATATTCGACTTTGTTATTTGTGCACACGGTACCCAAAGTGAAAGAATAGGGTAACAGGTCACCCTAAGGAGTAATGAATATTACTCTTGCATCTGCTCCTGATGCTCGAGAAGCACCATCAAAATACATTTGCAACGGGTTTTGCGACTCAATTACCATAACCTGCTCATCGGGAAAATCGTCGCTTATGTTTTCACTGTCCATTACGGGATGCGCTACCAAAAAATCTGTCACTACTTTCCCTTTTACTGTTTTTGTTGGCTCATACATAATTGTATACTCTGAAAGTAACAACATCCATTTGGCCAATCTTCCTGATAACATCGGCCTTATCATTAAGAACTTTATCGAATCTACCCTCGAGATTAGAATTATATCATGGGAAAGGCAATAATGTCTCAACTTCTGTACTGCAAATATCAGCGCCAGATATTCCTTCTTGATTAGAGAATAATTACATTTTGCGCCTATCAGAGTTCGGCTCAGATAATAGAGAGTTGTTTCTTTCCCACATTCATTCACTTGTGCCAACAAGGCCCCCAATGAACTCTCAGCTGTAGATGTGTATAAAATAAGAGGCTTACCTTTCACAGGGGCTGCTAATACTAGTGGTTGTTTCAGTAATTCCTTTAATGAGTCGAACGCATTCTGACATGCTTTGTCCCTTATGAACTCTAGTTGTTTCTTCATCAAATGAGAAAATGGCTAACATCTCTCTACCAGATTCGAAATAAAATGGCGAAAAGACACCAGTTTTCCTTGTTCTTTCAACGTTTTCGGAGGCGACATGTCTTGGATGGCCTTAACTTTCCCTGAATTGATCTCAATTCCCTTGTGTCTGATGAAGAAACCGAGAAACTTTCCCGATGATACTCCAAAAGCACATTTAAAAGGATTCATCTTCAATTGTTTTTTTCTGAGTCGACGAAAAACTGAAGTCAGATGCTCACAATATTCTTCATGATTACTTGACCTAACCACCAAATCATCTACAAAACATTTGACATGCCTATGCATCATGTCTTGAAAGATGTTTTGAATTGCCCTATGGTACGTCGCCCCAGCATTCTTGAGGCCGAATGGCATGACCTTGTAGCAGTATATTCCTAACGAAGTTCTGAACGTTGTTGCTTCTTCGTCTTTAGGGGCCATTCTAATTTACTTATAGCCAGCATAGCCATCCATGAAGGACATGACACCATATTGTGTCGTACTATCAATTAACAAGTTGGTGATTGGCAACGGAAACTCGTCTTTTGGGCAAGCTTTAGATCTCTGAAGTCAACACAAACCTTGATCTGTCTGTTTTTCTTTTTTACTGGGACGACGTTCAATATCCACTTAGGATATTTGACCCCCCTGATAAACCCAACTTTGATTAGCTTATTTATTTCTTCTTCTATCAGAGGAACCAGGTCCGGATGAAATCACTTTTGTGATTACTTGATTGGCCTTTTGTCTTTAGAAATGTTCAATCGATGCATCGCTACTCAGGGTTCTAGACCCGACATTTCTGCATACGTCCAAGCGAAGATGTCTTTATTCTCTTTAAGGAGTTGGACATATTTTGCGGCTTCTTGCTCGAGAAGGCTGGCACTTATGAATGTCTTCCGTAGCTCTTTTTCTATGCCCAAATTTATTTCTTGCAGACTATCAATCGTCGGCTGCCCCCCGTCTTCTATTTACTTCGGAGCTGTCTCTGGGTGCTTAAATATTTCAGAATCTACTTCTGGTAACTGATCAACTGTAACCATGTTTACTGACGATTCTACCCCCAATCCTTGAAACTTTTCTCATCTTTTTTGTCCAACTCCGATAGGGATCTGGATTCCTTTCCTGTGATTTAAGCTAGTGGGTTCTTCGTAATCAAAACCCATGCTTTTCATGATTTTCTTGCTTATTAGACTATATTTCTTAAGATCTCGAGACGACAACTTTCCATAGTGCACATCATTTTCAGCCTTTTCTTCTATCTTGGCTTCTGAAGGGGCATAAAATTCAATCGACTCCGACTACTTTACACTGACTTTGACATGAAACCTTTCCAAAACAGCCGAGAATGGCTTATTTCTTTCAGCATATGGTAGTGGCATTGTATAATTTGACTGTAAGATTTTCAACTTTTCAGGCAAGAATAACGTTAATGGCGGCTGTCCCGGTTGTCTTAGATGTTTTGGTACAAAATAAAATTTCTTCTTTGCTTCTTTAATTCTAGACAATCTTGTCTTTTCAGTTTCTTCCCTCATTACCTGCATATGGGCACTCCCCGGAGCTTTGTTCTCATTATTCTTCTTCTCTTCTTTTCTGGCAAATTCATCGTAATAATTAGCATCTAGGAAGAAGGCTTCGGCTTCTGTATAATGTCTTGCATCGGCCATAACTTTGTATTGTACCTCATTCTTGCAATACTTGAAACACCGGTGTAGAGTAGAAGGTATGATGCCATACTGATGTATCGATGGTCTTCTCAAGAGAATATTTTATGTCATCACTGCATTAATGATGAGGTAAACAACATCAGTAGTTAATTCTCCTATTTCCAATGTTACTATAATTTTACCGAGTGCGCGCTGCCCGTCTTCATTAAAGCCCTATATCATCATTCTACTAGGGCGTAGATCAGAATGATGGTAGCCCATTTTATTTAGCATTGTTAGTGGTAATAAATTCACTGCAGACCCGTTATCGAGCATGATCCGCTTCAAATGTGACCCACTATCATCAGTGGCCTATTGTGCCTTGTACTACAGGTCAAATCATCAATGGAGAAGGAAACCACCGGCATGTAATCCTCTCGTTCTTTACACTCTTTATTTTTAATTTCCACAAGCAACATTTCTCTGACATCGCGATCGGATAACACTTGAATTATGCTTTATCGAAAGTTCTCTGATAACTTTAGTGCGTCATAAACGCTTAATCGAGTCGGTATACCTTTCAGATGGCTTACTACATCATAAGTTACCTTTGCTCCTTCATTCTTTTCTTCTCTTTTATCACCATCGTGTTTATTCTTAATGACCTCTATTCTGATGGTTTCAACTTTCTGCCTCGGGGGACTTACCATTCTTCTCCCTGACCGCAGTGTAATTACTATAGCCTTACTTCTCATTTTACGATTTTCTTTCTCTGTTCTCTTATGAGTATTTTCTCAGGCTGTCAGTACATTCACTATTTCCTTTGCATCTATTTCTTTTTCTTTCCTGATCATTATTTTGCCCCTATTTATCATTCTTTGTATTATGCATTTTAATGTATAATAATTTTCTGTTAGGTGCCTTACTAAACAATGATTGCAGCAGAAATCCTTTTCTCTTGTTCTTGTTGCATCTTCGGGGCGTTTGGATGGAGGTAATTCTATTGTACTGGCTTTGAGCAGTTGGTTTATCATAGGAACTATGTCACGCCCCAAACTTGGAAAACGGGCTCACAAAATTTTTGATCGCCGAATCCGACACCGACAGCCTTCGTAGTGCCCCATTCTCGACTCCTGATACTCGTATGCCAGATTCCGATCCTGGGATCCTACAAGGAGGATTTTCAGTATGAATTTTTTTTTGTAATGGAGCATAACCAAGTCACAAAACAACATCACCACATATCCACTATATCAAAAACTTTAAGTACAATATGGAAAGGGAAATATAAGGTGATCAAAAAGCTTCAAAATAATCTAATGCACACTCCTGTCTCAGCGCTACTGCGATCCAACGTCACCTGCATGCAACGGTTATGCATAAGCTTACAAAAGCTTAGAGGGTGGTGTAAGTGTGTGCGCAAGGTAAGTGCTAAGTATACAATATCAGAGAAATGTAGAAATACGCTGGTAAGTCCATGAATATAATCAGTCATACCAAGGCTTTGTAATGCAAGGCATAAATGCCATCGGCCATACCAAGACCATGCAATGCAAGGCCTATGTAGCCAAATGTTATATTGGAGATGCAAAGTAAGCATGCCAGTCTCCATTAAGTATACATATTAGTATAATTTCTCTCTGAGATATCACCGAGGTCTAGTACACTCCACACTAACTGCCGCCTCCCTAGCCACATAGCCCAGTGAGTGGAAGAGACCACACTATCTGCCTGACTAGTAGTTAGCTAATACCTACCTGGCTCGTTGATAACGGATTCATTTGCAAGTTGGTCAAACTCAGCCTAGCTTACAACCCCCTCACTCAAGTGAATAATGCCACATGCCCTTCCAAATGACCACGACACAATGGGAGACGCGGCCTACTGGTATTCGGCACTCCTGTGCTCGTGTATTTACTCGGTTTAGACGTTGGAGTATCTCCTGATACTAAAAAGGTTCTACGACTGTATATATCAAGGTGGGCCTCATACATCCCCAAAAAGAATCATGTGGAAGGATCATTTGGACCATACCACAAATAGCAGTAGAGATAATTGTAAGTGTTATAGTTTATAGCCCTATTTTTTGTCAAATTTATGGTGCCAAAGACACTGTTATGAACCTTACATCTGTGACGAACAATGCTCTACTCAAGATCAACTTAGGTTGACAAGCACTGTTCACAAGTTAAGAATCTCAAGAAGCTTTCAAGTTCAACCTCAAGATCTCAAGAAGCTTTCAAGTTCGATCTCAAGATCTCAAAAAGCTTTCAAGTTTAAACGACATCAAGGCTTCAAGCTCCATTACTTTCAAAGGTCATTCGTGTCTAAAGTTTCAATGTCCTTACTTCACTATTGAGGTATGACTGACCTTACGTTGACCTTTAGAGTAGGTCATTTTGGATACATAATTCATATGTTTTATATAAGTGAGTTTGGTCTGTTCTAAGACTAGTCCTGGACTTTGTTCGACTAGTCCTACACTGCTTCGACCTGTCTAAACATTTCCTGGATCAGTTGTAAGTTTGTTACAAAAATTGAAAATTTTTTGTTAGGCTTCGACTAGTACTGGGGACTGTTCGACCAGTCGTAGGAACAGTGTTGACTGCATCTTCGACCAGTCATAGACCTACGACTCAAAGAACAGCATTGAAATTCGGCCTCCTACGACCAGTCGAAGGTATCCTATGACCAGTCGAAGGAGACCTACGACCAGTCGAAGGAAATGTACGACCAGTCGTGAAACTGTCAAATCTTATCGCGCCCGAATTTTCAAATATCTATTGGTTTTATGACCAGTCGTAGAGGTCCTTAGACCAGTCGAAGGCGTGATTTGGTCACCTATAAATAGAGCACGAATCTCAGAATTATAGAGGAAAATTAAAAGCAATTCAAGTTAATTTACTTCAGTCTTCTAAGACATAAGTCGGTGCTCCATATTAGCTAAGTGTGCATTTTAATATTCTCTTTCTTTAGCTTTGTTAATTGATTTTATTTTTTGTATTCCAATCTAATCTGAAAAAATGAATTGTTGTTTTCCTTTTTCTGGAATCAAAATCAATTAGAGCTAGCCCTTTTGTTTTAATTTAAAATCTATTAGAACCTAAAACCATTATAAAGTGAGTATTGGACATTGAACTTTGACATTCAAATCTCTACTCCAACTTGGTTCTTTTGGGCTGCTACAATGAAGGAGAAAATCAAGTATTTTACAATTTGTGTAATTTACATTGTTTGGTTTTATTTGAGGTTAAGCCAGAAAAATCTCAAAGTTGTTGGTTATCTAAGGAGAGCCAGAAAACTTAGAAGTGAGGGTTTTTAAATTGTGTAAGCCCTTTGAAAAAGACACAATTGTGAAGGTTTTGGGTGAACTTGTGAAAACCTATTTGATAGTGAACGCTAATATCCCCTATGTGAGGATATTAGGAGTGGAGTAGCATTCTGTGTGGCTGTTGTTTAACAGTTGGTGAACACACAGGTGAACCACTATAATTCTCTGTGTTGTGGATGTGTAATTTATATTTTCTATCTTTTATCATTCAGAATTGTGGAATGTATGTGTGGATATGAATGTTGTAAACTTTACATTTCAAGCACAGTGAGGAATGTTGTAATAATTTAGATTTACATTCAGCATTATATTTTTGCTATCTCTTTATTACGTTGTACTTCAGTTTCTCTATTTGTTTTAGAAATAAGGTTGTCCTACCATAAACTTTGGTTTTTGGTGTAAGGTTGTCCTTAGAACAATTTTTGTTTCTATTTCTCTATTTTAGGTTGCTTTCCATTCCTATACTGTGATTGGTGTATAGTGCTATCTATTCTTTGTTTCATATTCCGCAGTATTTAAATTTAATTTGGCATAGTCCTATTCACCCCCCCTCTAGGACATATAGCTTGGCCATTTCAATAATAAACTTGCACTGTTAAATAAATCATAGGGCCCACCATAAAGTTTATTTTTCCATCCAATCTAGTCATAAGGTCTTAAAGACTTGGATTAAGAAGGAAAACAAATTCCCCATTGATCCAGAACTTTCGTGACCCAAATGCGTTTCGATGATAGATGTTCAATCCTCCACTATGTCTGTGGTGTGGTCTACTTGATCAATAGATGATCACATCATGGTGTGGGTCGCCATAATGTATTTGAGATCCAACCAATTCATAAGTTAACATAGTGATAGATGAAGTGAAAACAAAAAATATAATCTTAATTGGAAACTACTGTGGCCCTTAAAAGTTTAAACGATGGAAGTCATTGTCCACTGTTTTAAATGGTGGGATCCACTTGAACTTTAGATCTGACTCCTTTCTTGCCTCATATCATGAAATGATATCTCAAAATGGTTGGACAGCATGGATACAATGCATTGTATCATGGTGGGCCCCACCATCCAAACAGTGGATGGTGTGGATAATACACATACATCATTAGGTGGGTCCCATCGTCCAGTGTTGTGGACGGTGTGGATAGAACACATTCATCATTGGTGGGGCCAGCATTGGGACCCACAGTCCCAGCCTCCTTCACGTCACAGTAGCGCAGGATGCTGCTGCGCGTCCTCTGGACGTTAACAGCAGCACCTGCTACATCATTTTTTTGTTTTTTTAAAGAAAATGGGTTTTTCCACGGTTTTTCCTAGGTGGGGCCCACATTGGGAGGATCCACTCCACCCATTGAATTATATGGCTCAAGACAAACCAATCAAGCCCAATATTCAACGTGTTTCAGTGTGTAGAAACATTAAAGTGGGTCATAGCGGATTTAAACGGTAAAAATTAATATTTTCTATGCTATGGCCTGCCAGGTAATCAGATTGGCTTCATTTTTCAACACAACACCTAAAATGAGCTGAGGAATGGAATGGATGGCGTGGATAAGGTTCATACATCAAGGTGGGGCTTGTATGAGTGGCCCACCCAAAAGCCTTAAAGTCAAACTACTTTTTGCAGTAAGTACACCTCACTGTCTGTTCACACTTCAGTGAACACGTCCAGCGTCCCTGGACGCTGGACGGACGGCGTGGATTTGTCATCAAGGTGGGTCCCACATAGACGTGGGCCACTTAATCTGGATCACTCTAATATTTGTGTTTTCCCAACATCCAAACCCTCCAAGAGGGGTAGCAAAGTGAGTTGGTCCCCATGTTTGGACGGCCATGTGGTCCGTTGGATGGACAGTCTAGACATCACATACACTCATCATGTGGGCCACAAAATAAAGGAAGGAGAGATGGAGAGAGAGAGACACGTGATGATGGAGGGCTCTGCCACTATGAGCCCTCCCTTTCCATGCATTCAATCATACATCAAGTGGGTCCCAATATATGTGGATCCACCAAAACAAAAATCAATGGTGAAGATTCCTTGTCCACCAAAATGGAAGGTTTAGATGACCCCTTTCAAACTAGAAAGTAAACATCATGATGGGGTCCATGGAGAATGTCCCCATCATGGAATGACCATGAGAATCAAGGTGGGCCATCGGCCACATCTAGGGTCCAAAGTGAGATCCATACCATCAATCGGTAGGCCCCACTTGGCCCATCATCAAAAGAATGAAATCTAAGCCTATAGAAACACTTACCATTTGATCTTCTTGGTCCAATGGAACGCTGAGCTACTTATGTCTCACTTTGATGGAAGATGATGAGAAATGAAGGGCTAGGATGATGGATTTTGGGATATGAAGTGGGCCACACAACACACTTTTCTCTCTTGAAATTGCTTGGACGTCCACCACTTTGTTGCTTAGAATTTATGTTGATAAAAAGAGAGAGAAGGGTGGTTGTAAGAGAGGTGATGGATGTGAGTGATGGATGTGAGGTGATAGTTGTACTTGATATGTATGGGTGTGTAAGAGAGAGAGAGGGAGAGAGTTGACTTAGGGTAGGTTGCTTGACTTGGGGAGAAAGAAAGCATGGGTTGTGTACTTTGATTAATTGATTGATTGATGGATGGGACATGTTGTAGAGATTCTCCTGATTTTACAAACGCGCAGTATTTTTTCAAAATAAACGTGAGTCCATATCTCCCTGTTAGGGTATCGGATCGGTATGCAAGACGCGACGTTGGAACTGCGGTGACGGTGCGATCGTAATAGTCCAAGTCTCGGATTAAGCTGACTCAGATCTACAGGATACAACTTAGAGTCATGCGCAAATGTCAATTATAGATCGCGGGTTATCGAAATTCACCGCGAAGGATTGCGGGAGTCGACAGAACAGTACGGACTAGGATACGGGCCTTACAGCTCTTCCCACCTAATAAAAATTTTATCCTCGAAATTTATAATACCATCACAGCTAACCATAACTCATAAGGGAATAGAAAATATAACATCATATATAATCAAAACGCAATATAACATACAATCAAACATCAAAAAGATGGGGATAGCGCTCTCGAATCTCGGCCTCGCGCTCCCAAGACTCCTCATCCACACTATGATGGCCCCACTGCATCTTCACCAAGGGAATGACCTTGGTCTGGAGGACATGTTCCTTCCGATCGAGGATACGAACTGGCTGCTCAATGTAAGAAGCGTCCTCACGAACCTCCAACGGCTACCAATCAATAACAGGAACGATGTCTGACCCACACTTTCTCAACATAGAGACGTGGAAAACATTGTGAACGTCAAACAACTGAGGTGGCAAGGAAAGCCGATAGGTCATGGCGCCAATGCGCCCGGTGATCTAAAAGGTCCTATGAATCTTAGGACAAGTTTACCCTTCGCTTCGAAACGAACCACACCCTTCATGGGTGAGACCTTGAGATACACATGGTCCCCAATAGCAAACTCCAAGGGACGATGCCGACGATCAACAAAATTCTTCTGCCAGCTCTGAGCTGTGCCCATCCTCTGCCTAATGATGTCGATGACCTCTGATGTCTATTGCACAAGCTCGGGACCTAGGAGACGCCGCTCTCCAACCTCGGTCTAACAGCTCGGAGATCTGCACGGTCTGACATATAATGCCTCAAAAGGAGCCATATCAATGGTCACCTGATAGTTGTTATTGTACGCGAACTCAGCTAATCATAGGTGCTCGTCCCAGCTACCCGAAAAATTAATCGCGCAGGCCCGAAGCATATCCTCAAGGATCTGGTTGACCCTCTTGGTCTGGCCATCGGTCTGCGGATGGTACGCGGTGCTGAGTTGAAAATCAGTGCCCATTGCTCTCTAAAAGCTCCCTTAAAACTGAGACATGAACTTCGGATCTCGGTCTAAAACAATCGAGACAGGAACATCGTGCAACCTCACGATCTCATCAACAAACAGCTTGGTGATCCGGTCTGCATGCCAGGTCTCACAAATCGTAAGAAAATGTGCTGACTTCGTGAGACAATCCATGACAACTCAGATGGTGTCATGACCACGCTATGTCCTTGGCAAACCCATTATAAAATTAGTAGATATGTGCTCCCACTTCCACATCGGGACTCTCAACGGCTGTAATAGACCAGGGGGTCTCTGATGATCGGCCTTGACACGCTGACATGTGTCATACTCAGCCACAAAACTGGCGATATGGCGCTTCATCCCTGCCCAAAAATACTGTCATGTCTTATCACGGTACATCTTTATCCAGCCAGGGTGGATAGAGAACCGTGATCGATATGCCTCAGTCATAAGATCTCTACACAACTCAAGAATATCCGAGTCACCTAAATTTGGATAATCAGACACAATGTGGTAAACTCTTGATCTCAAGTTAGTCGCGCGCCCCAACTGAAATCCTGGCCATTGCGAAGGCACACATAACAAATAGTTGCGCACCACCAACCCGAGTGGATAGTGAATGAATGAATACATGAATGAGTATGCAACTCCTACTCACTAAATCCACATATCAATACAGTTCATCTCTGGGATCATCACCGGGGTTAAGTACACTCCAAGTGGCACTGCTGCTCTCCTAGTCGCACAGTCCAAGTGAGCATAAGAAACCTCACTATCCACCTGGCCAATAATAGTCTGTCAATACCTATCCGGCATGTCGATAGTGAACTCATTCACGAGCTGGTCAAACTCAGCCTAGTATTGCCCCCTACCCTCGGGCAAGTAAGGCCACACCCTTTTCCAACCGACCACGACACAGTGGGAGATGCGACCTCCTGGTATTCGGCCCTCATGCGCTCATATATCCACTCGGTCTTGACGTTGGAGTCATCTTCTAATACCATCAGGTTTAGAAATTTTCATCCAGGGACATCTATGGCACCCCGATGCTTAGTAACAATATTTTCGGTATCCAATCTAGCCACCCACGATGTTTCTGTGGAGGCTATGGCCCTGATGTCACTAGGGCATAGAGTAATCACAATCACACTAATATAAGTGCATGAATCATACTGTCAAACATGCAACAATCCTGTGCGTACCGAGTGCTCATGTGGGGCAACTCCACCTATCATGGAGCCCATAGACGATCTGCCCAAAGGCATATGCTATGATCAGTCACTTCTCATGTCAGACATACATATGATGCGTATGATCATGAATCATGGATCTATACTATACATGTTATGTGGTGATGGGCTCTAATCAAAACGAAGATGAGCCTAGATGGCCTATATGCTACAGGTATGGGCCTATTAATTGGCCCTAGGGAGAGAGAGATAATGCGGACATTTAACCAACATCATCCTTACAATGTGGACATCAAACCATCATTGCTCCCAAGGCACGGCCTACCATGAATCACATATTGTAATGGGCCTTATATAGATCTTGTTGGGCCTCGACTCAAGGGCCCAAATACATCAAATGGGTCTCAAACCATGGACTCATATATCTCAAGTGAGCCTTAGTGGGCGGGCCACAGATACATCAAGCTGGGCCTAATCACATGAGCCTTGCATACGTCACAATGGGCCTCATAATATGGGCCTTATACAAATCAAGGTGGGCCTCAACAAGGACCACCAATACATCAAGATGGGCCTCAACAATGGGCCTTAAATTATCTCCAAAATGGTTGGACGGTTTGGATGAAACACATGCATCATGATGGAGCTCGTACTAATGGAGGGTGTGGATTACAATACATACATAAGTGGGTCCCATGTGGGGCCTACCATAATGTTTATTTTCCATCCAACCCATTGATAAGGTCACTCAGACCTGGGGCCCACAGTAATGTTTATTTTCCACCCAACCTGGGCCCACTGCAATGTTTATTTACATCCAATCTGTGCATAAGGTCATGTGGACCAGGGCCTACCATAATGTTTATATACATCCAACCTGTACATAAGGTCACGTGGACCAAGGCCCACCATAACGTTTATTTACATCCAATCTGTTCATAAGGCCACGTGGACCAGGGCCCACCATAACGTTTATTTACATTCAACCTGTACATAAGGTCACGTGGACAAGGAGTCCACCCTGATGTGGTTCAAAATTCCAGCCCACCCATTATGTGTGTCCCACTTGGCTGAGGGTTCAGACCAAGTTTCAGCCGCATCCAAATTTCAGGTAGGCCCCACCAAGTGATTTTATATGTTTTAGGCATGTCTTCACATGGTTTTAGATGGTGTGGTCCACCTGAGTTCCGTATACGGCTGATTTTTTGGGTGGCCTCCTAGTCTGAGGGGACCCATCAAATGTATGGTGTTGATGTTTGAAACGCATCATGGTGGGGCCCACAACTGGGACCGTGAGGCCCAGCCCGTCCGTCCGCCGCCCGCCAGCGCAGGACGCTGCTGCGTCCTCAGCAGCAGCAGCAGCGGCTACTTCATTGTATTTTTAAAAAAAAAAATCTATTTTTCTACAGATTTTCCTAGGTGGGGCCCGCGTACGAAAAATCCAACCCGACCACTGGGTTTTACAGTCCATGATCATCCAAATGAGGCTAATATGCGACATATTCTTAGCGAATAGAAGATTCAAGGTGGGTTTTAATGGTATTACCGCTATTTCCTAAGGTATTGCCTACCCGAGAATCGGATTGGTCCCAAAATCTGGCTCAACCCCTAAAATGATTTGAGGAGAAGGATGGACGGCTTGGATTATATGCATACATCAAGGTGGGGTCACTGTCCACTATTGTGGCCCTTAAAAGTTTAAAGGATAAAGGTCATTGTCCACTATTTTAAATGGTGGGGTACACTTGAACTTTAGATCTGACTCATTCCATGCCTCATATCATGAAATGATATCTCAAAATGGTTGGACAGCATGGATACAATGCATTGTATCATGGTGGGCCCCACTGTCCAAACAATGGACGGTGTGGATAAAACACATACATCATTAGGTGGGTCCCATCATCCAGTGTTGTGGACGGTGTGGATAGAACACATACATCATTGGTGGGGCCAGCGCTGGGACCCACGATCCCAGCCTCCTTCACATCACAGCAGCATGCTGCTGCACGTCCTTTGGACGTTAACAGCAGCACCTGCTGCATCATTTTTTTGATTTTTTTAAAGAAAAGGGGTTTTTCTACGATTTTTCCCAAGTGGGGCCCGCATCGGGAGGATCCACTCCACCCATTGAATTCTATGGCTCAAGACAAACCAATCAAGCCCAATATTCAACGTGTTTCGGTGTGTAGAAACATTAAAGTGGGCCATAACAGATTTAAACGGTAAAAATTACTATTTTCTATGTTATGGCCCGCCAGGTAATCAGATTGGCTTCATTTTTCAGCTCAACTGCTAAAATGAGCTAAGGAATGGAATGGATGGCGTGGATAAGGTTCATACATCAAGGTGGGGTTTGTATGAGTGGCCCACCTAAAAGCCTTAAAGTCAAACTGCTTTTTGCAGTGAGTACACCTCATTATCTGTTCACACTTCAGTGAACACATCCAGCGTCCCTGGATGCTGGACGAATGGCATGGATTTGTCATCAAGGTGGGTCCCACATAGACGTGGCCCCACTTAATCTGGATCACTCTAATATTTGTGTTTTCCCAACATCCAGACCCTCCAAGAGGGGTTGCAAAGTGGGTTGGTCCCCATGTTTGGACGGCCATGTGGTCCATTGGATGGACAGTCTAGATATCACATACACTCATCATATGGGCCACGAAATTAAGGAATGAGAGAGGGAGAGAGAGACACGTGATGATGGAGGGCTCCGCCACTATGAGCCCTCCTTTTTCATGCATTCAATCATACATCAAGTGGGTCCCAATACATGTGGGCCCACCAAGACAAAAATCAATCTAGATGACCCCTTTCAAACTAGAAAGTAAACATCATGATGGGGTCCATGGAGAATGGCCCTATCATGGACTGATCATGAGAATCAAGGTGGGTCATCGGCCACATCTAGGGTCCAAAGTGAGATCCATACCATCAATCGGTAGGCCCCACTTGGCCCATCATCAAAAGAATGAAATCTAGGCCTATAGAAACACCCACCATTCGATCTTCTTAGTCCGATGGAACGCTAAGCTCCTTGTGTCTCACTTTGATGAAAGATGATGAGAAATGAAGGGCTAGGATGATGGATTTTGGGATAGGAAGTGGGCCGTACAACACACTTTTCTCTCTTGAAATTGCTTGGACGTCCACCACTTTGTTACTTGGAATTTGTGTTGAGAAAGAGAGAGAGAGAGAGAGAGAGAGAGAGAGAGAGAAAGGGTGGTTGTAAGAGAGGTGATGGATGTGAGGTGATAGTTGTACTTGACACGTATGGGTGTGTAAGAGAGAGAGAGGGAGAGAGTTGACTTAGGGTAAGTTGCTTGACTTGGGGAGAAAGAAAGCATGGGTTGTATACTTTGATTGATTGCTTGATTGATGGGACATTTTGTAAAGATTCTATTAGGATTGCAAACGCATGGTGTTTCTTCGAAATAAATGCAAGTCCACATCTCCCTGCCAGGGTATCGGATCGGTATGCATGACTCGACGTTGGAACCGTGGTGACAATACAGTCGTAATAGTACAAGTCTCAGATTAAGTTGACTCAGATCTACAGGATATGACTTAAGGTCACGCACAAACATCGATTATAGGTCATAGGTTGCTGAAATTCTCCAGGAAGGATTGCGAAAGTCAATGGAACAGTATGGACTAGGATATGGGCCTTACAAACTACTTCTTAGCTCTCGAACGTGAACCCTTCATGAGAGTTCAATGACCTGGGCCTTTTTTCACTAAATCTGCTTCTAGGACGGCTTGATTCTTCCTTCTTCTCTGTCCTTTTCTCTCTTATGCCTGACTTCATTTTTCAGGATCCACGGTGTTTGGGATCAGCTTACTGGGCCATCTTCTTACCGTTTCATAGTGAAATGCTGGCATTTTTCTAGTCATCATTTCTAAGGCATGGGCATTGGTGGCCAAGTCGCGGAAAGTCTTGATATCAGCACTGGTAAGTCCAAATACGATTCCTGTTTTCATAGAGTTTAAGTATATCTTGACTTGCTCTTTCTCTTTCGGTAGTTGTCTGCAAAAAGCTCCCAATGTTTTCCATCTATCTATGAACTTCTCCACAAGTTCCCCTTCTCTCTGTCGTACTGAAGCTAACTCTGTAATGCTGACGTCGCGTTCTGATGAGATGAAGTTTGACATAAAGGCGTCCTGCATTTACTCCCAAGTTTGCATCGATCCGGGCACCAGACTGGAATATCATCAGAACACTTTACTTGTCAAGGAATAACCAAACAATCGAAGGCAGTACTGTGGAACCGTAGATAAATTTTCCATACTGGTAATAAAATGCATCAAGTGTTCTTCTGGCGAGCCATCCCCATTAAATTTTTGAAAATCCAGTTGTTTGAAATTAACCTGAAAAGGAACATCTTCTACTTCTCCTGAAATGGTGTTCGATATCTGAATTAACCAACATTCTCATGTTCTCTTTCTATCTTGACAGCTTCTTTGACAACTTGTCGCATTTCTTCTTGTGTTATTGCTCTTGCTACGGGAGAGGACCCGAGTGATCCCGCTCTTGGTGGTTGAGAACCTTCGGGCTACGGTTCTTGTCCTTTCATATTACCCATCATTGGTGGAACTGCTATCTAGGCCACATTGTGCGCAAGAGTTGTTAAAGCTTCTCAGAGATTTCTATATTCTTCCATCAGCATTCTCTGCGTTTGGGCCATCTCAGCCATAAGATCTTCGGCAGTTAGCAGGGGCCCTTGACTTATCCCGGCCATATGTACTGTTACTTCTCTGCTTCCTGATGAAGTTGTAGTTAGGGTAGAGTGTGAATATACTGACGTAATGGGGCTTATGAAAAGAGGAGTGTTGTCAGACTTTCCACTGCTTTCATAGTAGTCGGTGGATTAGAGCAACACTGGGGTTAGTGAGCTTACGAGCAATGCTTTAACTTTTTGCTCCATTGTCTGTTGAACTCTCATAGCAGGCAGGGCCGGGAAATCATACGATGTTAGCGGAGGAACGGATTTCCTAGGGTATAATGCAGGAGGATCTAATTCAAGATTTTTCTTAGCTGCATTCTGCGTCATTGGTCATCTGATTCTTTGTGTGGGTGAATTCATTCTTGCTGTTACTGCATCTCGGGCCCTTGTCTTTCGAGACGTGACAACAACCTAGTCTTAATCACTTTCTAGCGTTGTGGGCGAGGCAGATATGTAAGTGCTATGTTTTCTAGCTCCTATGATTGTCAAATTTTGTAGTGCCAAAACCTCTTGGAATCTATATCTTGTGTAGTTCATCTTCACGTTCAAGATCATGCAATTCTTGTACAAGTTCAAGATGTTCTACTTCAAGATTCAAGTATCACAACTATAAGAGATATACAAGTTTAAGAACTACATCAACTGATAGATCAAGCTTTCAAGCTTCGACCTATGTCAAGACAAAATGCTTTACTTTGATACTCAAAGCTCAAGGTGAATTTCAACTCAAGTAATTCAAATTCAAGTTTCAAAATGCTACAAATTCAAGCTTCAAAGTGCTACAAATTTAAGCTTCAAAGTGTTACAAGTTCAAGCTTCAACACACTTCAAGATATCAAGCTTCGTGAACTTCAAGATCAACCATCAACCAAAAACAAAAGATGTTTCAATATCACTTATAAGGTATGAATGACCCTAGATTGACCATGGGTTAGGTCATTTTGATTACATACTTTAATTGGGTCACTACATAAGTGTATAGACTATTTTCTCGACTAGTCTTAGCCTATGATTAACTAGTCCTAGTACTGGCTCGACTGGTCTAAGAAATTTCTCGACCAATCCAAGGTTTGTTACTAATTTTGGAATTTTCTGTTACAGCCTCGACCAGTCCTGGAGACTGTTTGACTAGTCAAGTGAACAGTGCTCGACTCAAAGTCCAACAACCAAATTGGGGCCCACACGACCAGTCGTGGGCATGGCTCGACCGGTCGTGGAGGTCACTCGACCGATCGTGCAGGCCATTCGACCAGTCGTGGAATGGTTTTATCTTATCGTGCCTAAATTTTTAAAAGTTTGTTGGTCCTTCGACCAGTCGAGCCGACCTGTGGGCCAGTTGAGTGAACAATTTCTGCACTTATAAATAGAGCACAATTTTCAGAGTTTTTTATTCAATTCAAGCAAAATCAAGACACTACTCTTAGAGATAAGTTTGTGATATTCTTAAGCTATTTAGTTCTCATTTAATATTCTCTTTAATTTAGCTTTTTGTATTTGATTTTGAATTTTACATTCTAATCTCATTTGAAGAAGGGATTTTAGTTTTTCCCTTTCTTGGAATTGAAATCAAATCAAGCTAGCCCAAGGTGATTTAATTTAAAAATCATTTAGAACTTAGAACCGTTTCATAAGTGAGTATGAACATTGAACATCTACGTTGAACTTCTACTCCGAATTGGTTTTACCGGGCTGCATCAAAGGAAAATATCCAGATAAGTATTTTACATTTCTGTAAATCTATTCTTTTAGTTTCTTTGAGATTGTGCCAGGAAAAATCTCTTTCTTTTTGGTTTATCTGAGGTGATCCAGAAAACTCATAGTGTGGGGTTTTTGAATTTTGTAAGCCCACTTGAAGGACACAATTGTGAAGGTTTTAGGTGACCCTTGAAAAGCCTATTTCATAGTGAACGCTAATATCCACTGTGTGAGGATATTGGGAGTGGAGTAGTTATGTGGCTGGTTTTCTAAATAGTTGGTGTACACACAAGCGAACCACTATAATTTATGGTCTTGTGGTGGTTAGTTGATTGTGGCATTGTGTGAATGTTGTAATCTCCTTTTAAGCATTTGTGGAGAATGTTGTAATCTTTTATACAAGTGTGGGAATGCTATAATAGCTTAGTTATTTTCTTTGCTATTTTATTCTTTATTCCTTTGTATCAGTTTGGGATTTCGATACACAAACCGTTCTAGAAATCAGATAGCCCTACCATAAGCCATTGGTTTTTGGTGTAAGGTTGTCCTTAGAACAACATTTGTATCAACCTCTCAATACTTGTAGATTTGAGGTTTTTATTCATTTTTGCTTTGTGGGATTGTTAAGTGTTATCTTTATTTACAATTGTTTATTTCTGCATTTAATTTTTAATTTGGCATAGTCATATCCACCCCCCCCCCCCCCCCTAGGACTCTTAGCTCAGCCCTTTCAAGATATAACTCTGGCCATCACTGGAGATTCATTATCCTTACTTGTAGGAGATTGGACCTTATGATCCACTAATTGATCCGATGATTGGTCCGCCGCATATTCAACTGTGAACCCGGTCACGGTGAAATAGAAATTCACTTTCTTCATTGAGTTTGTCATTGGTTGTAAGTTGCAATTTTATCTTCTTCCCTTCAGTATAAAACATAAAACTGCAATTAGTATTCGAATGATAAAGTAATTTATCTGAGAGCTAAAGGGGAGGATGTTCCCACTGAGAGTCACCATTTTAGCATCAGACCGACGCCAAACTACGACGAAAGTCCTGTAACCTTCTCAATGTTAACATTAAATAAGATAAGTCCCTAGTGGAGTCGCCATTTTGTTTCGAACAAGAAACAAATGCATTTGGTTTAGAAAATTATCTTATTTAAACGTAATAGAGAGAGTGTATAAAGACCAATCATCGTATTATTAATATTGAGTCCATTTACATCCTCTAGTGTCCCTTGATTCTGAGATAGATTATCTAAAATACAGAATTTGACAAGATTTGAATGTTGAATCTAAATGCCAAATTCGGCAGCATTTTGACTTGTAATTTGATCATCTCTTTAAGAGGAATATTGTGCTGGTTTGATCATCTGATTTCCTTCTCTTAAGCTCATATCCTTGTGCAAAAGGAGAACTAGAGACTGTGAAAACCAAGATCAACAATTCCGGCAGCATGTTAGCTCTTAACCATTACTGGCCGCGCAACATCATTGTTGCGTGGACCCGCGCAACTGATATGGTTTGCATAGACCCGCGCAAACCCTTGCATCCTTCTCTTCTGATACCTTCAGTCTTCTCTAGAACTTTGTCCTTCTTCAAAATCTTTAACCTCTCCAAATGAGAGGGAGAGTGGGGTATTTATGGACCTTCACACGTGCGAATCTTCAATCTTTGCGCCATGGTTTCCACCTTCCATCAGATCTAACTATTCATGTAAAACACCATCTGCAACACTTTGCGCGGTTCGCACAATCAATGTAAACGTTTGCACGTGCCCGCGCAATCGATATCATTTGCATGGACCAGCGCAATCAAATGATTCTGCACCCTATCTCATCTTTGCTTGCATACTTTCTTCATTTTCTTGTCTTTTGATCTTTTCTATCTTATTTTTATACCTCAACAGGGTGTTGTCACATAACCAAACTTAGTTTAAACACAAACCTAGCTTAAGCACACATTCACATGCATTCTAGCCTAAATCCGACCGTTGAAAACAATCCCCATCCAGATATCAAGCTATCCATCCATTATTATTCAAGATGGACCATCACATCATTAGTGGAACCTATTTTTATCTTTCGATGTCACTAATAACAAATCTAACTGATCACCTCAGATTTAGAGCTCTTAATCACAAGATCCACCATTCATTGAGTCCATACCTTCCTGTGGGATGATTTGACACTTAATCACAATACATAGCCACTTGAACTATGGATCTACTTCATCCCTTGGCTAGGGACCCAACATGAGATGGGGAATCTATAGGTCAAAGGTGGATCAAATTTGAAATTCCATCTGAGTGATGGACTAGTGAGAATTACAAATTGGTCATGAAGTCACTTAGCATGACCCATCTGAATTATGGATCTACCTCATCTATGGATTTCCGTCCTAACTTGGACAGTCAAAGCCGGTGATCAATGCAAGACCCAACTCTAGGACCATAATACACTTTCATTGATCAAGTAAAAGATCTGATCCGTCCATTAGGCCCATAACATATCATTAGATGACATCCACCAAGTAACCACCTAATTCAATATTTTTTGGAACCATTGATGGTCAAAATTGAAAGAATCAAGCCGTCAGATTGATGTAACTCAACATTTAAAGTCCTACCACCTGATCATCACACTAGGCTATTAGACCACCAACTCAGCTGTTAAATCTTATCTAAGCAGACATTAGAATCCTTATATGCATGGATGATCATATTGAATGCAATCTAACCATTGGATTGACGAAAACTTACAATTAAAGGACAAAAACCCAAATTTATGGCCCATCTGGCCGCTAGATTTACCAAAAATTAGTCTGACAACCTGTTAAGAGTAGATGAGTCGAATTGACGGTGTGGATCCACTAAAACATCACCGTGGTCCCCACACCTATTGTGTGTGTGCACCATAGTGGTGCACCTGCAGTGCACTAGACCAGGAATATGGTCAAATCGGGATTGATCCATACCTAGTCGAAAAAAGCAAGGGCATCTACCGCTTTTCCCCTGCCAACGCCCATTTTAAACGGACGACGTCTGTTTTGATCTCACTATGGCCCGCCCACCATCAGGACCCTTTTTAACAATCTGAACTGTTCATCAAGTGTGGCCCTCAAATTCAACCAAAACCCAGCATTTTGGCACGTTGAAACCCACGAGCATGCACACGGTTTCAGCTGAGTCAAGCTGACGTGTGAACGAGGGTGTGCTTCCAGCCTCCCCGAAAGTGATCCATTGTGATCAAGGTGGGCCACCTTGAGATGATCCAAGCCGTCCATCGTGATTGGATGGAAAAACCCATAAGAGCCACATTACCCATGCTCGTTCATGCACGCACATGTGCTCACAATGGACAGCATGATCAGTGGCATGCATTGCCTTTTGAAGCAAGGAAATTCGTTGCTCCCATTGCCAGCTTGGCGATTCGTGAGCATCGGCATCTTCCAACTTCAGGCATCCATTTGGGCGTATCTCAGTGCTTCTTTGGGTGCCATAAAAGGGTAGGCAATCGTCTGCTTGGCGACATAGTGTGGGAAGCTTTTCCTCTTCGGTCATGTTGGCTCGATCTTAGCCTCACACCTAAGCCCTACAACGCAATCCCAACCACTCGAGCTAGGGCAACCCCACAACTAGCCACTAGGTCAAGGAGTTCTCACCCCACGCGAGAAATAGGTTATGGGGGAAAAACTCGTGAGATGCTAGGGCATCTCAATCAGGGGTAACATTAGTGGGGCCTACAGCCGTTGGTGGACACATCCGGTCCATGCAGATGGCTTGGATAACCATCTTAAACCATGGATGGAAATCTACCATGAACGACGCCTTCATCTTCCCCGTCCAACTAAAGAACCCATCATGATGAGTGTGGACCATTTCTCGATCAGAGACATTCCATCGGTGGGTCACAGTGATGGAAACTTATCCCACTTAATGAGCCAATACCATGCAGATTAAATCAATGGGTGTGATCCACCATGTCCAAGCAATGAGGCATGAGATTTCGACCGCAGGATGGTTCGCCCTTACTCTATAAAAAGAGGGAGATATTCTCAGGATCCCCACCAAAAATCTAGGAATAGAGATAGAAATGAAGAGAGAAACATTAGAGAGAGAATACAGGAGAGAGGGAGAGGAAAATGGGCAGCTAGTGCCACACCATCCAACCATCCGAGTTAAACTCGAACTTGGGGCAAGTTGGGGTGGCCAATAGCCCTATTCTAGGCTTCTTTTGGGACGGAAAGAAGGAAAGAAAAGGGAGGTTAGGAAGAAGAGAAAGATAGTGAGAGAGAGAGAGAGAGAAAAAAAAAAGCAGGAGAGGAAAGAGGGAGAGTGAAGGCAAAGGTGTTGCACTCGGTGCTGCACTGCACCAAGCCGACCCGGAGAGTTCGAATCGGGTTGGGTCAGTGTAGACTAGAGGCATCAAGACGAGAGAAGGAGAGAAGAAGAACAAGAGAGGAGGTCGATGCCTTGCGGGTGGTGTTTGTCGGGTTGGCTCGAACCACTAAGTCGACTCTCCTCGCCGTCAGACCACAATAGGAGTGGTAATCGCTGAGTTTCTCTTGCACCCTCCTTAAACTCAGCATAGGTGAGTGGAACTCAGCAACGACCATCTGAACAACTACACGGCCTGACTTGGCAACTCACTGAGTTCAGGTTGCCACTGAGGGGAGCTAGCTCGAGCATGGAAACACCACTGCTCGTCCCTAACTCGAGGACTAACCATAATAGCTAGGACGTCATTCCCCCAGTACACAACTCCGACTAAGCCGACCCAAGGACATGACCTGACTCTTGGGTCGACTCAATAGGCCATGCCATGGGGACAGTCGACTAAAGGCCAGGTCTAGAGCAACTCTAGTCGACTTCGTCCAACAACACTAACTCGATAAACTAATGGCTTGGGCTGAGTCAAGTTGGATTGGTTTAGTGGAGTTCCTCTTAATCAGATCTGTGAAAGAGGGAATGCATCAAGATTTGGGGATCATGCCACCATAATCGGGCCAGGCAACCTCAACCCAGTAACATTGTAGGAAAATCTCTCTTAAGATTGTAGCCTAATGAATCCTACTCTTACTCGAATAATAGGTGAACGAATCCTCCTAAACTCTAAGTACCTTGGAATCAGAAGTGTCCTCATTAGAGGTGATGACTTTTCCCCCTTAAGCTTTCTACTTCCAAATTAGCCTAAGGGATAGTTTTTGTTGAATCATAGTTGCTATATTATAACTTACGATTACTTACACTAATTATTGAATCTCAAGGGTTAGCTTACATTTAAATTACAGTTGATAGCTTGTTACTTACATGTTAGTTTCCATCTAAACTCCAATTGACAGCTTATATATTTGATTTATGATTTATTCTGATAGTTATGGACTTAATGATTAACATATATTTTACATGTTGTAACCATACATTTTTATATGTCAATGAATTGTTGTAAGTCGCCTGGAACTCATTTCACTACACCTACTAGTGGAAAAATTCCACTTGTGTATGTGAGCCCACACTTAGGATGTAACGAGATAGGATGTGTTAGAGATGGACCCTCAACTTGGAGGTTATTTTTGATGTGGAATACCAATGTGGGTCTACCATCCATAGGTTGTCTTGCCTACATGGCCTTGGGAATGACTTCCTTATCGCTCTGATTTAACACTGCCTTACATAACCTCTTTACCGTTTCAATTTAGTATTTACTTCGTACAACCTTTTACTGCTTCGATTTAAGTATTTGTCCCATGATTTGATATTTGGCCTGCGTGGCTTCTATGGTTCATTCCCATATAACCATGCAATGGTAATTCTCACGTATTGAATTTGATTTGCCACTAGTTGATGAGTATCCATTAAAACATCCTAAGGTGGGAAATCTCATAAGCCGGGGATGGTGTTCATGGGACATTATACCCGAGCTGTCGGCCTATGCTAGGTGATTCTCTCGCCTTGTATGGGTTATGGTTTTCAAGGCTTTCAATCCCGGTTAGTGATTTATTCTTGTTGTGGGTGTACATGTGCTATATTGAGATATGTGTATTCTATGTGTAATTATTCATCATGTATGTATGCTAGATGCATGTATGACAACTCCTTAATAAAAGGAATTGTCTAAGTGCATGTATTTCAACATGCGTCATGTATGTTGTTCCATGTATGCTAAGTGTTTGTAGAAATGCATGAATGACCTAAGTATAACTGATTACACTAAGTGTGGGCGTTGAGAAGTGATTCTCAATACTCCCATTGATGCGCATGTTTCCCTTTATGCAGTTACCTTTCAAGTTATTTAAATTCAAGCATCTCCTATGCTCACATTTATGTTAAGTTGATATTATTCAGATGTGTATGTAACATGATTTGAGTTATCATTCCATTACTGTTTTACATTCCATATGAATATCTGTAGTAGTGTAGGATATTTGGGACTATGCCTTAGTCCAGGAGATCGGTAATTGACCCTATATTCGTGGTTGAGATTGCTTTCGCCACGTAGGACGCATTAGACGAACCCGAGTCGTATTAGAGTTGTCGGCAGTGGTTCGACCACGCGGAGTGTTTGCGCACTCTATGTCGTTCAATTCAATGTGCGCTCGTGCTAGTCGAGTTCGTCAAGTAACCCGATTGTCCGATGTATGTTAACCATGTATGGACGCTACTGCTTGAATCTAGGGTACCGAACTTACCAGTGAAATCCTAATAACCATGGTACCTGATCCGCTAAGACTCATGAGCCGGACATGGTGGTATGGGACACCGTGGTCGAGCCGTACGAGCCTCCCGTAGTGACCAAAGTGAGCAACTAAACTCGTGAGCCGATTATGGTGGTATGGGACACTATATTCGTCTTATGCCTCTATTGATTGGTGACGAGCCCTTTGTAGTGACCTCGAGCATACCTACCGCAAGGAGGTGACGAGCCGATTGGTAGTAAGGGCATGAAAGGCGTGCATTGATTGGTGACGAGCCCTTTGCTACGACCTCAACGATATGATCGTATGAGATGTCTAGGATTGACGACCCTAGTATGGATCACTGTTTGGATGGTGATATGAGGAAGGTATCTTAGCTTCCCAATCCTGCCGTATGAATTGGACTAATAACAACTTGGTAATCATATCCATGCACCGCATTTGCATGTGCTTTGTAGATGTGGCGCACTTTGAGGCGATGTCATGCGTAACGTAAGATGAAGACGAGGGTGTGCGCGTGAGGGCACGCATCATATTGCATTCATACCGCATTAACAAGAGTACTTAGGATTTATTTCCTTGTCCTGCTTTCATTACTGTTTGATTGAATCGATAACATTTCACTACACCTACTAGTGGAAAAATTCCACTTGTGTATGTGAGCCCACACTTAGGATGTAATGAGACAGAATGTGTTAGAGATGGACCCTCAACTTGGAGGTTATTTGGGATGTGGAATACCAATGTGGGTCCACCATCCATAGGTTGTCTTGCCTACATGGCCTTGGAAATGACTTCTTTACCACTTTGATTTAACACTGCCCTACATAACCTCTTTACTGTTTCGATTTAATATTTACTTCGTGTAACCTTTTACTGCTTTGATTTAAGTATTTGTCCCATGATTTGATATTTGCCCTACGTGGCTTCGATGGTTCATTCCTATATAACCATGCAATGGTAATTCCCGCGTATTAAATTTGATTGGCCACTAGTCAATAGACATCCATTAAACATCCTAAGGCGGGAAATCTCATGAGCTGGAGATGGTGGGAATGGGACACTATGCCTGAACTGTCGGCCTACACTGGGTGACAAACCCCCTGTAGTGACCTTTAAGTTTACCTAAATTGGCTTGTTGTAATTGGAATAATAAAGGTTTGGCTAATCATGCTTTTATGGCATATCAGCGATGACGGGTGGCTAATTCTGGATGTTGTGGCACGTGCCCTTAGGCTTAGTGAGGTATCGTTTCGCTAACTCTCAGACCATCGACTATCGACCCACGTACATGATGTACGATGACCTAATCATTATGTTGTATGTGATGTGCTACACTGGTGACCGGTCTTATGCATGGGTGACAAGCCCAAGTCCGACTGGATGAGCATTCTTATGTCGATATGCATTCACGCATCCATGCATTTAAATAAGACTGCATTATGTATTGTTTTGAATGTTTTGTTGTTTTTAATTATGCTTAGCTAAGGTAGCGATGTGTAATCTTGAGGGGACTTCACACTGAGTTAGTCACTCATTCATCGAATATATAACCGTGCAAGTAATATAGGTGATTTAAGAGATGTTCATGTCTAAATTGATAAAGAGTAAGGTACAATTATCAGGGATATATGGCAGTATCTGCCAAGAGAAGCTGCGTGATCTTGCGGCTTGAGTTTATATGCATTTTATCATTTCTCATGTGTAAATTGTGTAATTCTTATATTTGTTAATATAGAGACATTGGTTTGTATAAGTCATTATGGGCAGCCGCTCGTATATTCTGAATGTGAGTGCAAATTTCCCTTTATGTTGATTTATCCATCTTTCGCTAAACTGTTAACTCTGAAAGAAAAAAATACCTGAATTTGATTATCTTTATAGGTTAACGCTCAGGTTTTTGGAGAACGAGACATATACTTAGGTTCCAAAAACTCGGGGCATTATAGGAATTGACCGTGAAGTGAATGAATTCACCGCGAAGTGAAGGGAATTGACCACAAAGTGAATGGAATTAACCATGAAGTGAAGGGAATTGACCACGAAATGAATGGAATTGACAACGAAAGGAAAGAAGTGAATGAAATTCACCGCAAAGTGAATGGAATTGACCGCAAAGTGAAGGGAATTGAATGCGAAGTGAAGGAATTCACCGCGAAGTGAAGGAATTCACCTCGAAGTGAAAGAAGTGAATGGAATTCACCGCGAAGTGTATGAAGTTAACCAAGAAGTGAAGGGAATTGACCGCAAAGTGAAGGAAATTCACCGCGAAATGAAGGAAATTGACCGCGAAGTTAAGGAAATTCACGGCGAAGTAGATGAATTGAATGGATTTCACCATGAAATAAGTGAAATTCATCGCGAAGTGAAGGAAATTGACCACAAAATCATGGAAATATACCGCGAAGTAGATGAATTGAATGGATTTCACCTCAAAATGAGTGAAATTCAACGCGAAGTGAAGGAAATTAACCATGATGTGAAGGAAATTCATCGCAAAGTAAATAAAATTCACTAATACACAAACAAATCACCGTCCATAATGAAATCACTATTAAGAGGACATCATTTACTAAAATTTTACAACAAAATGTACAAGACATCTTTTATAACAAATTACATCATTTCACCTTGAATGTTTTACAAGATATCATTTACAATAAATTACAACATTGCACAAATTTTCCCCATTCCTCTCATGTCAAAGACAAATATATCATCTTTTGTGGACACTCAAGCAATCATAAGCTATTGAATTCCTAAAGATGGGAGTGAATTTCTATAAGTCTGTCCTTGACAAAATCTGATCGCTGCACAAAATGTCAATATATTTCATGACAAATATGCCGCGATCATATCCGTTCGTCTGCTTTGGTATAGAAGTATCTTCTTTAACCATCCAAGCCTTCCCGTCCAACGTAGACATATTTCCTGTGGCATGGAATATTATAGGCAAGCCCACCTTCATCAGTTCGATATGTTCCCTGTATCGACTGACTACCCTTGAATATAAACTGTTGAGAATAACAATCTCTCGGTCTTGAGGGTGGATGACCATGAGGTACTAATGACTGTTGGCGTGGTTGGCTAGTATGTATGCCTATCCATGTCTAATAAGATAAGATATCATTAGAGAAATGATAGGCATGGATACACGTAGTGTTGATAACTTGCAATGACATCATTACTTGTTGATACTGCCACATAGGCTTTTGCCCTTCTTGAGGTTTAGCAATGTCGTTCATAATGAGTTTCTCTACTTGTAATGTTGCACTCTCTTCATCACTGCCAATGTCCCGATACATTCTCAATGTTAGCATTTGCAGGCCGAGAGACGGCTATTACAAACAAAATACCAAATTAGAACATATCTTATATAAACAAAAAACAAAGCAACCATAATCCAACTCATACAATTACTAGAAAAATGTGGGGTAGAACTTGCAGTCCTGCGTATATAAAGTTGAAAATGAATTGTGCCTTCTCTCCAAGAAATTAACATATTTGTCAATAGCTTAATCAATAAAATTTAAGGATTAAGCTCAAGTCTAATATAAGAATTGAATACACATGCATCTTTCTCCCATATGGTCATAAACTAAATAAATCTATCGTATCTTTGTTTGCGTTGGCCCAACTATCCAATTCATGCAGTTTCTCCTCCGATATGACCCTAAATGGATCAATCTTAGCCTTGAAGGGCATCGGAGAAGTACAAAATTTGAAGGGTTTCTCAGAGTCAGTAGCATTGCTTGGAGTTGTTTGAAGGGCAGAGATGGAGGTGAATGGAGAACGCTTGTATACAGACGGCTTCATGACCCTCTTAGTTCTCCTCTTATAGACTAGAGTTGACAACAATGATTTCTCACATACATTACCGTCTAACGCATCCAAGGGTTGAACCTCCACCTCTCCGTTCCCCTGTTCCTTATCTTCCAATTCCTCTTCCTTCTCCTTCTCTAACTCCTCCTTTGAAAACTGCGTCTTCTCTATCAGAAATGCATCCATCTACTTCTTTAACTCTACCTTCCCTTCCTCCAACTCTTCCATTTTCTTCTTCAATACCTCATTCTTGATCCTCAATTCTTCATTCTCTTTCAAAAATTGCGTCTTCTCTATAAAACAAATGCATCCATCTGCTTCTTCAAACCTCATTCTTGATCCTCAATTCTTCATTCTACCTCATTAGCATGTCCCTCTCCATCTTCAAAACCGCTCTCTCATTCAACTCTTCCCTCTCTAACCTCAAGGCTTCCTTCTCTTTCAACATTAGTTCCCTCTCCTTGAGTGCTAGTTCTCTCTCCCTCTCCATCGATTCTTTTCTCTTTTATTACATGTTCCCTCTCATCCATATGTTTTTCCTTTTAATTTAACTCCTCGCTATCTCTCTCCAACAAAAGCCTCTCAGCCTTCAGCTCCTCCCTATCCTCCCTCAACTCTCCTGTCAATTGCAATCTCACTCCCTGTCCCTCTCCCCCTTTCTCTCCCTCTCCTTCTTCCTCTCCCTCACCCTCTCCCTCTCCCTCTTCCATATCTTCATATTATCATCTTTAATGCCCTACAAAATGAAGCAATGTATATATCAAATATGTAACATGTCAAAGTAAATATAAAATCTCAACATAAAAGAAGACTTTTATGAGATCTTATGTGAGATCTATCGCGGACCAAATGAACGGCCTTCGTCTCCAGCTCCTCAATGGTGGGTTCTAAGGTAAGAATTATCTCAGTCTGCAAGAGAATATACCTCATATTCATGTGTAGTACAGAATATATATATTTCAATAAGTGACTACTTAGCTTCATAAAAATTGACTTACATCTTCACTCTCAAGTATTAGATGAATTTTCTTACACCTCCAACCCTTCCATCCTCAATATTGTATGAATCTTGGAATTTGGGAGGGAACGTATGAAATGATGCATTCTCGAAGGGCCGATACTCTCTCAAGGGCTCATATCTATTACAATAAAATAGCAAGATGATCTTAAATAAATATAGTTTCATGTAAAGTCTAAATTCAAATAGACACGGAAAGAATCCTTACTTGTAGAGGAAATATGTAGCCATTGACATTGTAGTGAAACCCATGTGATGCAATCACGACACTTTCAATCCCTTCGACCATCATCTAGAAGGCCAAACTACCCCAACGGTAGATATTAAAGTCCTTCAATGAATCCACTAAGTCGATATACTTGGTATTGCACATAATATTTATGTCAATTCCCCTAACAAACCACTCGACGCATAATATTAGGGCTACCTTCACAAAATTTTCTTGCTTATTGTTATCAACTATCTTATTAAACACCTCATGTACGTGTTTCTATAAGGTAAGATATTCCTTGAAATATTTCTCTCTTATTGACTTCTTGGAACGATGAATATTGGGTGTGGAGAGTCACCAGTCTTTAGACTTGTTATTAGGGTGAAGTCCATCTCTGAAAATTTTAAACGATTCCCTTGTATCTCGAATACAAAATTACCTCTGTATCTCTCAATAAGTAAGTGAAACAAAGTTCCTATAAACCTAAATGATGTAATGTGTAGTAAAAAAGAGAATGAGGACTGCCTAAATATATTTAATCTACTATCATTCTTCTCCAAACCACTCTTCACAATATCAAACCACCATGTCAATGAACATCTGCATCACAGGTTCGAGACTGTAGCAGCAAATCCCTTACGCGAGGGCTTGTCATCTACAAGGATGAATTGGAAATCATATCAATAATAACATTTAATATTTAATGAAGTATACTGTGAAAGTTGATTTGTTGTAGTGAAAAATCATAAAATATAGTGTTAATTTCTCGTGTCGGCAATCATTTTTGGTGAATTCCAAGTGAAAGTGCCCGACTTAAGTGAATTTCAACAAGTTTGCAGCCTGTTTCACTCATTTATCAGTCAATTTCATGAAGTTATCGGTCAATTTCTGCAAGTTCTCGGTTAAAAAGATGTCAGTTTCAAGTAGTTATCAGTCTTTTTGACGAATTCCAAGTCAAAGTGGCTAACTCATATGTGAAATTCAATAAGTTTGCAGCCAATTTTTACTCACTTATCGGTCAATTTTTCGAGTTATATGTTACATTTTGGCCCGAGAATGTCGTGAAATTGACCGCGAAGTAAGTGAAGTTGACCGCGAACTTACTGAAATTCACCGTGAAATCACATCAATTGGCCGTGAACTAACTAAAATTGACCACGAACTAAGTTAAATTGACAGTGAACTCACTGAAATTCACCCCCCCCCCCCCCCCACTGAGTTAAACTAACCGCGATCTGATTGTGTTTGACCGCGGGCTAAGTAAAATTGATCAAGGACTATGAAATTAACCGATAACTACTTCAAATTAACATTTTGAACTGATTTAAATTGACTGCGAACATCATGGAATTGACCAAGAACTGAGTTAATTTGACCATGAACATCATGAAATTGACCACGAATTGAGTGAAATTGACTACAATTTCACATAGTTATCGATCAAATGCACATAGTTATCGTTCAATTTCAAGCGGTTAGTTCGCGGTCATTTTAACTTAGTTTGCGGTCATTTTAACTCAAATCGCGGTCATTTTAACATAGTCCGTAGTCATTTTAACTCAGTTCGTGGTCATTTTAACCTAGTTCACAGTTAATTTAACTCTGTCGTAGTCATTTTATCTTAGTTTGCGGTCAATTCCATTCACTTCGCGATCATTTTATCTTAGTTTGTGGTCAATTTAACTTAGTTCGCAGTCAATTCCTATAACGCCCTAGGTTTTCGAAACCCGAGTATATGACTGGTTTTCCAAAAACCCGAGTGTTAACCTTTTAAAGTAGCCAAATTCCACATATATATTTCTTTCCTTTTCTTTTCTCAAAGTTAGCAATTTAGCGGAAGATGGACAAGTCAAACATAAAGGAAAATTTACATTTACATTTAAAATATACGAGCAGTTGCCTAAATGACTTATACAAACCAATATCTCTATGCTTAACAAATACAAGAATTACATAATTTAATACATGAGAAATAATAAAATGCTATAAACTTGAGCTGCAAGATCGCGCAACTTCTCTTAGCAAATACAGTCATGCATCCCTAATAATTGTACCCTGCTCTTTATTAATCTGGACATGAATATCTTTTAAGTCATCTGCACGGTTATATATTTGATGAATGAGTGGATAGCTCAATATGAATTCCCCTCAAGATTACACACTGCCGCATTAGATAAGCATAGTTGTAAAAAAAAATATTTAAAATAATACACGATGCAATCTTATTAAACACATAGATGCGTGAGTGCACATCAACTGGGGATGCTCATCCAGTTGCCTTTTGGGCAAAACTCATACATGTGGCCAGTCACCAGTGAAAGTACATCGTACATGCATAGTATCAAGCTCATTGAAAGTGGACTGATAGTCAATGGTCTGGGAGCTAGCAAAATGATACCCCAACTAAATCATATAGGCACGTGTTACAGCATCCAAAATTAGCCACCCGTCATCGCCCGTATGTTATGAATACATGATTAGCCCATCCGTTATTATTTCATATTTACAACCAACTAGTTTAATAAAGTTCAAAGGTCACTATGGGAGGTTCATCACTCAGCGTAAGCTGATAGATCAGGCATAGTGTCCCATTCCCACCATCCCTGGCTCATGAGACCTCCACCTTAGGATGTTTAATGGAAGCCCATCTACTAGTGGTCAATCATAGTTCAACATATGGAATTTACCATCACATGGTTATGTAGAAATAAATTATTGAAGCCACATAAGACAAATACTAAGTCGAAGCCACATAGGGCAAATAACAATCAAAATCATATAGGGAAAATATCAAATTGAAGCCTCATAAGGCAACTATCAAATCAATGCGATAAAAAGATCATCCTCAAAAGTCACACGAACACAATAACCCATGAATAGTAGGCTCACTTCAATATTCACATCATTCAAAGTAACCATTAAATCGAGGGCCCATTACAAACATAATCAATCAAGTTACATCCCAAGTATGGGTGTACATTTATAAGTGGGGTTTCCCACTGATTGATGTACCAGTTTAAGTTCCATAAGCAATCCACAAGTAATCCACAAGCATAAGAAAATATGCAGGATAATAATTGAACATGTAATCTGGCATTCAATTCCAACAACTAGCACATGTAATTATAAGATAAAGATATCAATTATTATCTAAAATTAAAATAAAAAATATTACTTAAACTAATGGAAAAATGGAAAGCTCAAGGGGAAGAAATCATCACCTTATATGTCGAGTCGTCCACTAATGTCGTTAGGAAGTGCGCACGCCATTAGACTTGGATCCTACCATGAATTATGAAATTCTTCAATTAGATCCAAACCTAACACACTATTTATGTTTTAGAGTATTGACCTAGGGTCTGGATTACTTAGGTCTAGGATTTCATCCTAAAGTTTAGTTCTAGGTTATATTTTAGGATTTGAATGTTAGTTTATGTAAAACTAATTACCATGTTAATTTAATAACTATAACATAATTATTAACATTAATGATATAATTTATATTAGCTCATCATGGTAATAATAATCATTATGACAGTAGAAATCAATACACTCTTATTATTAATGACAATATTTAAGAATGGTGAGTAGAATTATAAAATTTAATAGTTGTAGTTTTATTTATAATAACTAATAGTACTATAAGAAATCTGCTAGTGGCTAATCATGTTTAATAATCATAATAATTATGGTAATACCAACCATAATAATTAAAAACAATTTACTTTAGGGAGAAAGTTTACTTACATCAATTGGCTCGGTAGTTCAACTCGGCCTCAATTTGAACTGACGACCCGCTCCGCAACTCAACCCAACTCGACTCAACTGAGTTAACCGAACTCCACCGAGTCAACTCAGTTTCCTCTTTCTCTAGCTTCTCTCCTTCTCTCTCTTCCCCCTTTCTCTATTTTCTCTCACTCTTTTCCTACTTCTCTTCTTCCTTTCTTTCCTGCTGGAAACCCAACAATACCATACCAGACTTAGTCCCCAAAATGAGTCGGCAACTCGACTTGAGTCAGTGAGTCGACCCAACAACAACTCGCGACCCTATCTCCCTCCCTTTCTCTCTCTTTTTCCCTCGTTCTTCTCTTCCTATCTCTCTCCCTTCTTTTCTTCAAATGCTGGAACGTCCAGCAATGGATGCCTGACCCAACTCAGGTGAGTCGAGTCAACTCGGCATCTACATAACCCACCCAACATTCTCTCTCTCTCTCTCTCTCTCTCTCTCTCTCTCTCTCACATATTGTTTCCTCTCTACTTCCCTTCCCTTTTCTTCCTTCTCTACCAGAAACATTCACTAATGGAGGCCAAGCTCAGCCTGGCTCGGTTTGAGCTGTGCAGCAATGCACTTCTCTCTCGCTACCTTCTGCCTTCTGTCTTCTTTTGATTCTTGTTCTTTCTCTCATTTTCCTTCCCTTTATTTTTCTCTCCATCTGTTGGAGGTCCAACAACACCTTTGGACGACTAGGTTCGACCTGAATGATACAGCTCAAGTTGGCAGCAAGTCGTGGTGCAGTGCGTCACAACTCGAGTTGAATCTCCCTCTCTTTTCTCCCCATTCTTTCTTCCTTTCCTCCACTCTCTCTTTTACAACATCTAGCAACCTCTGGACCAAGACAGATTCAAAACCAAGAGTTGCAGATCATATGGTGGCAACGACTTTGTCGGGGAAAATGATTGAGCTCCAATGGTGATTCTCAATCCGACTAATCTTTCATGATTCCAATGCTTCCGGACAGCTTGTACACCCCCAATGGAGCTTACGGAAGCTTAAAGTCAAAGCTCTAGTGGGGATTGCATGGTGGGTTTGTTGGAGGAAGGAAATGACGGATTTTCGAGTGCAGCCGTAAGAATGGGAGGAGGAAACACTGCGTCTGCTTCCTTTTTTCTTTATATCAATCCCTAATTCTCTTAGATCCGTCGAATGAGACTAAAGGGCTGAGATCTAATCCCCATTTCTGGTTTTCTAGAAAACACCTGGCAAAAACCACACCTTAGTGTCAGTTTTCTATGGGAAGCCCTAATCCACGTGAAAGGCATCGGATGGCTGAGATAACACCACATGGATGGCTGAGATTGAAGGAGAACAAAACTCACACGGATTGCTAGCGTGGCAGCGAAACGAATGAAGATAGTTTCAACTTTCAAAAGGTGCCGCACACAGTCAAATTGCACCCTCAGTTGTGTGCACGTACGAGGTCTGGCACGTGAGGTACTTGCCCGGTTTTGGTTGGTCCCACCGTATGAATCAGATGGACAGTTCGGATTGGATCAAGGTGTCCTGCCTTGATCATGGTAGTTTAGTTTTGGAGCGACTGAAAACATAGCCCACTCGCATGCTTGAGCGTTTGCGTTTGTTGCTATGCGAACACACGTGTGCAAGGACTTGCACGAGTGACGTGATTTTGGCCAAATCCATGTTGTGCACATGATGGACGGTTTATGTAAGACCCATATCATAATCTGTATCGTTCCGTAGGCTTCCGCGATCTTTCTGGTCAAATTTCGACAACCCTCGACCCATGTCTGATGTTTGCACGCGATCCTAAGCCGAGTTCTACATACCAACGTCGGCCCGATTTGAAACTTGTATCTTAGCGACCACGCCATCGCCGCGGTTCTAATGCCGTGACTTGCGCACCGAATCGATACCCAGCTCAGAAGATGTGGGCCTGCATTCATTCGGAAGAAACGTCGCGCGTTGTGAATTTCGAAGGAATCTCTACGACATGTCCCATCAATCAATCACCCAAGTTAAGTACACACTATACCCTAAGTACAACAATTCATCCCTTCTTTTCCATAAGTCAACTCTCTCTCTCCCCTAACCATCCCTCTTTTTACAATTTTCAACCACAACCATACCTTCTCATTCCCTTCCTTACAACACCCATCCCTTTTTAAAATATCATTTCTCTCTTTCTCTCATTTCTCAAAACACTCTCCCAAGCTCCAAACGTCCAAGCCCTCCCAAGCTTTCCCCAAACCAACAAGTGTGGCCCACCCTCTCATCTCTCATCCCCACCATCAAGACTCCATCATCTACCGTTAAACGTTGAGCATAAGTGCATAGAAGACTAAGGGACCAAGGAGAAGGCCTAGAGGTGGGTGATCCACCGTTAATTCTCATTTTTGGGGCCACATGTGGTGGGACCCATTTGAAGTATGTAATGTAAGAAAGGGAGGGCCCATAGCGGCAGGGTCCCTCCCCTCCATCATCGTCTTTCTTGTCCTTCTTTCTCTCTCTCTCTTTCCTTATTTTCTTTTAATGATGTGGTCGTGTGGCCCACCTAGGTAGACCCCATCATGAAGTATGTGATCTATCCGCACCATCCACCCTCGTGTGACCCATTTGATGGATGTGTTGATTTACACCGTCTAACCCATTAACGGGCCTAGATGGATGGAAAAACACAAATATCAGACCCATCAGGTGGGCCACATACATGTGGGACCTACCATGATGTCCATGTTTATCCATGCCGTCCAGCGTCTCTGGACGCTGGACGTGATATGGGTGGCTAACATGGAGTGCGTGTACTAACATGGGAGTGTACTAACAAGCTAAAAAATAATAATAATAATATATAATTATATAAGGTATTTGGTTGGACCACTCGTGTAGGCCCCACCTTGATGTATGCATATAATCCACGCCGTCTATCCTGTTCCCCAGCCCATTTTAGGCGTTGAGCCAAAACATGAGCCAATCTGATAATCAAGCGGGCCATTCTATGAGAAATAGTAGTGTTTACCGTTAAAACCCGCATTGATGTTTTTACTCGTCAAAACATGCTGCATATTGGGCTCATTTGGACAGTCTTGAGCCATGGAGTCCAATGGTTGGAGTGGATCCACATGATGCGGGCCCTACCATAGAAAAATCACAGAAAAATGGTTTTTCAAAAAAAATAAAATAGTAAACATACAAGCAGTAGCGCCTACTGCTGCTGACCGTGCAACGCAGGCGGCTGCTGCATGCAGACGGACTGGCAGGGATCGTGGGCCCCACCATGACGTGTGTGAAACATCCATTCCATGCAATTGGTAGCTCCCCTTTGGGATAGTGGGCCCCCCCAAAAATCAGCCTTATCTGAAGCTCAGGTAGCCCATATCACTGGAAAAAGTTGGATTGAAGGTCTGCCATTGAAACCCTTTTGGGCTGCAGAAGTTTTGGATCATTACGAAATTTGTTTTTCCTCTCCATCCAGATCTGTATGACCTTACCAACAGATTGGATGGTAGGTAAACGTTATGGTGGGCCCCACGTGGGACCCATATGTGGAGGGATTGGATCAGGTGGTGTACTGCACACCAGGCCCCATGGCTGCTGTTGACACAGCAGGCACTGTGGAGCCCACCTTGGTGGCGTGTGCACCATGCACCCAGTATGTGGGGCCCTCTTTGATGTATGTGTTGCATCCAATCTATTAATCCAATTGGTAAGCCCACCTTAGGCTTAAGATGAAAAAAAATAAAATAAGTCAGATATAGGATCAGGTGGACCACATTATAGAAAACAGTGGGTTTGTACGTCCACCATTAAATCCTTGGAAATTCTAATGGTGGAAATCCTTATCACCACTTATATATGGGTGTGGCCCATTTGATATACATGGGGCCCATTGGTGTAGCCCACCTGATGTACATATGGCCCATGTGATGTGACCCACTTGCCATATGAGGGCCCATTGTAATGTATCCAAGGCCCATCTTGATGTATTTTTGGGTCGTTGTTGAGGCCCACCTTGACATATATAAGGCCCATTTGAGGAGGCCCATCTTGATGTAGTTATGGCCCATCCGTTGAGGCCCACTTTAATACATATGAGGCCCATGTGATTAGGCCCATCTTGATGTATTTGTGGCCCATTGTTGAGGCCCACTTTGATATATATGAGGCTCATGTGATTAGGCCTATCTTGATGTATTTGTGGCCCATTAACGAGGCCCACTTTGATATATATGAGGCCCTTGTGATTAGGCCCATTTGATGTATTGAAGGCCCATGGGTAGAGGCCCAATGGGATGTACATAAGGCTCATTGTAATGTGATTCCACCATGGTTTATGTGTTGACCTTTATGGCAAGCCATGCCTTGGGAGCAATGATGGTTTGACATCCACATTGTAAGAGCAATGATGGTTAAATGTCCACATTATAACTCTCCCTAGGGCCCATTGTTGGGTGTGTAGGCCGTCTAGGCCCATCTTTGTTATGAACAGAGCCCATCACCACATAACATGTTTAGTATAGATCCATGATTCATGATCATACGCATCATATGTATTCCTGATATGAGGAGTGACTGATCATAGCATATGCCTTCGGGCAGATTGTTTATGGACTCCCTGATAGGTGGAGTTGCCCTACATGAGCGCGTGGTACGCGCAGGATTGTTGCATGTCTAGTAGAGTGATTCATGCACTTGCATGTATGTAATTATGATTATTGTATGCCTTAGCGACATCAGGGCCATAGCCTCCACAGACACATTGTGGATGGTTGGATTGGATACCGAAAATATTGTTTCTAGCATCAGGGTGCCATAGATGTCCCTGGGTGAAAATTTCTAAACCCGATGGTACCAAAGGATAACTCCAACGTCGAGACCGAGTGGATATATGAGCGCACGAGGGCTGAATACCAAGAGGCCGTGTCTCCCACTGTGTCGTGGTCAGTTGGAAAGGGGTGTAGCCTTACTTGCCCGAGAGTAGAGGGCAATACTAGGTTGAGTTTGACCATCTCGTGAATGGGTCCACTATCAACGTGCTAGATAAGTATTGGTAGATAATTGGCCAGGCGGATAGTGAGGTTGCTTACGCTCACCTGGACTGTGCGGCTGGTAGAGCGGCAGTGCCATTTGGAGTGTACTAAACCCCAATGATTATCCAGAATAAGAACTGTACTGATATTTGATGCTCTAGTGATGAGCTGCATTGATATGAGGATTGACATGCTTATGTTGCATCTCACATCGCATGGTCTTATTATGGCCGATCGCATTCATATCTTGCATCGCATAGCCTTGGTACGGCTGATTACATTCATGTACTCATCAGCATGATTCCACATTACTCTGTCCTTGCATTCTGAGCAAGCTCGTATTGCGCACATACTTACACCACCCTCTAAGCTTTCTATAAGCTTATGCATGATTGATGCATGCAGGTGACGCTAGGATGCAGCCATAGCCTCGCCACCGTTGAAGCGTGCAGCTGAGCTTCTGGAGTTTTCTGTTATTTTCATTAACTTGTATTTTCCTTTCATATGCATCGTACTTAAAGTTTTTTATCATAGTAGATTTTGTGATGGTGTTCTTGTGGTTATTGTTCATGGGTTATGCTTATACTAAATAAAAATCATATTTGAAATCCTCCTTGTAGGATCCCAAGATCGGAACCTGGTGTATGGGTACCGGGAGCCGAGAATAGGATACTATGGAGGCTGTCAGTGCCGGATTCGGCGATTGAAAATTTTGTGAGCCCGGTTTCCAAGTTTGGGGAGTGACAGTTTGGATCATGCATGTGACCACATATGGTGGGCCACTGATCAATCAAACAGAAACAATCTGTTTCAGACTATTGCAAGCAGAAACGAAAAAGGAGTTCTTCGTACTTCGGGAAATCTCCGGTCAAACCAGGTTTAACCGGGTCTGTGGTCTGGTGCACACAGGTGCACACCTATTGTGGTATACCCATGACCTATTATGGAGTTCATAGCGATGTTGGACTAAATCCACACCATCAATTCGATCTGGGGGGTGCCCATTATGACCTCCGACCAAAATTCAAGCAGATCTAGAGCTTAGGTGGGCCATAATATTGGATTTGTGCATCTAGATGACGATATCTGAGGATCTTCGAAGATTTGACCGTTAGATCTTTTCCTAATCTGGTTTCATTGATTATTTAGGGTCATGAGGCTGATTTTATAAAAAGTTTACTTGATTATGGTGGTTAAGTGATGGATTTTCAAATTGAGTAGTGTGAATATGATGGATGGTGAATCTGACGGTTCGGGCCCCAAATCTTTAAGGTGATCTAAGACTAGGACTTTCCATGATCCATATTGGACGCTTTTGATGGTCGATTTAACAGTCACATTTTCGTCACCATTGGGATCCTAGCAACACGATGGGTTCTTAAAGATCAATATCACTTTTGGGATGAGATGATTATTTGTTCTTGAGAATCAATGGTCAAATGACTCGATATATGAATGAAGATTGTACTAGATTGTCCAAACGGATAGATTGAGGACAATTTGATGATGATGGATAAGGTAAGTCACGTGTATTCCCACACATGTGTAATTAATTTAGATCTTCAAGGTAACACCCGAGTACTAAAAAGTACATGGTGTTACAATTCCATTCACTTAACGGTCATTTTAACTTAGATCACAGTAGATTTAACTCAGTTCACGATCTTTAAAACTTAGTTTGCGGTCTAGATCATGGTAGATTTAACTCAGTTCGCGATCATTAAAACTTAGTTTGCGGTCAATTTAACTTACTGGGTCCTCAGTTAATTTAACTCAGTGGGTCCTCGGTCTATTTCACATCGGTCTTCATTCTTTGTTTAAAAAAACCTCAATGTGGGCCATTCGAGCATTGAACTTGCTCATTTATCGAGACATGCCCCATACCATAAAAAAATTTATTTTTTAAACAGATTGTGAACCATGTGGATATATCATATAAAATACAATGGGGTCCACAAAATGAAAGCAATGATTTAAAATATACCTGCCATTCGAAGCTTTTTTGATGGGGGGACTATTTTCGTCTTATATTGAGTTGACAAAAGTCGAAAATGACATGTATTCTCGACCAAAGAAAAGCATACCGAAAATGGGGGTTTTACTACTAGGGTGGACAATAAGAAAAGGGAAGAGAAGAAAGTAGAAAAATCAGAGTTTTACTGCTAGGGTGGACAGTCAAAAAGGAGGAGAAGTAATAAAAAACATAGGATTTTTTCTGCTAAGGTGAAGGATCACGAAGAGAAAAGAAGAAAAAGAAAAAAAAAATGGATTTTTCGAAGTTCTTGCAGCTTTTGAAGCTGCGTCTCTGAAGAGGCAGGGGTATTTTCGTCCAATGAGAGTGTGTCCGTACAGCAGGAGAGTAATCTTAGAAGGTAAGTTTGGAGGGACTTCATAAGGTACATGCCTCAACAGTGAGGAGTACAGCAGGGAAAACCCCTCGCAGCTTGGGTAAAATGCGGGACAAGGGATGTGGGTGAGATCCTGCCCGTAGGCCCTACCTCATTGTGTGCATGTATATCCATGCCGTCCATCCGTATTTTCAACTTGTTTTATGAAATGACGTCACAAATGAAGCCAATACAACTTTCAGGTACAGCACACCACATGAAACATTGGTCTTTGAACTTCAAATATTAAAAGCGTGCCCTACCTCGATGTACGCATTGTATATCCACGCTGTCCATCTGTATTTTCATCTTGTTTTAGGAAATGACGTCACAAATGAAGCCAATACAATTTTCAGGCACAGCACACCACATGAAACATTGGTCTTTGAACTTCAAATATTAAAAGCTTCCTATGGCACCCCTTAGTGTTTATTAACCATCTAACCTATTGATAAGAACATACAGATTTAAATGAAAAGAACAAAAAAAAAAAAAAAAAAACAAAAAACAAAAAACAAAAACAAAAACAAAAAACAAAAAACAAAAAAACAAATATCAGCTTAATCTAAAACTTACGTGGCCCACAAAAGGTTTTCAATGGTCATTAACCATTGTTTCATATGGTTAATGACTATTGAAAACCTATTGTGTGGTCCACCTGAAATTTGCATCTGCTTCATTTTTGGAATCGTAACCTAAAATAATCTGAAAACACAGATGGACGGCGTAGATATACAATGCATACATGAAGGTGGGCCATACGGTCAGGATCCCACCCAAGTCGCACTCAAACCATACCGCATCAGACAAACACCAGATGGATAAAAGGCAAACCTCAACCAGTGAAAGAAGGAAACCTTATCCACAGGTGTTTGGTAAAGAGAACCAGCCAATGGATATAGAGACCATAAAAACTGTAGATCATGGCCCTGCCCCCGTACTGACCTTGATGATCAGAACCACTCGTTTCATGGCCCCATCTTGATAATCATGGATGACCACGGTACCCACTTACCTAGTCCGAAGACTTTGGAACGTGTAACGTGAACCAGTAGACTTTTAGATTTAACCATTCATATTTCAGGCCACTGGATCTTCCAATCAGTAGGATGTCCTTAACGTCGTACATCACTTATCAGGCCACTAGGATGAACGGTTCGATTTTGTTCCGTGGCCCCATAAATTTGGAGGGATGGAGGTTTACTGGTCCAGGCATATATATGTATGAGATTGGATCTGATGGCCAAGTGATCTCCACGTTTAGCTATCTTATCTTATAATTGAGGTTGACCTCATCAGATGGTGGGCCAAACGTGTGCATAGAATCTGAACCAACTGTCAGTCTCCCTTAACGATCACTTTGTTTTGTTATCGTGTAGACCACTAGATAACCATTTCAGCATGATTTCTTTCAGCCATGGCAATTGCAGTGCGAATCGCCTGATGAAAGGCTCGGATCTCATGCACGGGCACCATTCCCACTTGTGAGATAAGTGCACCTGCCGAAGGGAGATCATTTAGGGCCGCTGTTTTAATTTACAGTAAGTTACTGAGTTTGGTTATAAGTTATTTTTTATTACTTTTCAACCTTCAAAATTGACTTTCTACCTTGTCATCCGTGTCATAGCAACTTAGGAAGTTATTTAAGGAAATATGCTCTCAATAGTGATGAACGCCTTCCAAGTTCATGAGAATGGAAAATCATCCCATGAATGAGTTGATGATCTAATGAGCCCCTCATGAGGATGGCTCATATCAAGGTAGCCTCACATGACGGACAATCCATGTCAAAGGTTCACTCCTAATGATGAATGGCCCACATCAAAGGTGAGGACCCATGATAGGCAACCCACCGTATTGAAGGTGGAGCCCACACGATGGGCAACCCACATCAAAGGTGGGCTCCACATGATGGGCAATTAGTAATGGTGGGCCCCATATGATTGATAGTCTACATTAAGGTGGTACCCACATGATGGACAATCTACATCAAAGGTCAGCCTAATGATGAGTGGCCTATATCCAAGGCAAGTCCCTCACGATGGACAACCTGTATAAGAGGTAGGCTCACATGATGGATGGTTCACATCAAAAGTGGGTTCCACATGATGGGCAATGTATATTAAAAATGTGCTCCATGTGATGGACAATAACATTGGCGCCACACGATGGTTGAATAAAATCTAAGGTGGACATTAATTAAATGAACTGTTAACATTAAAGATTAGCCCTTAATGATGAATGACCCATAACCAAGGTGGGGCGCCCTACATGATGGATGGCCCACATCAAAGGTGGGGCACACGATGAACGATCCATATCAAAAGTTGGCCCCACATGATGGGCGGTGGAAGTAAGGGGAACAAACAAACTTTCAAAATAATTACTTATAATACAGGAAATCAAATATGCTTTTTTACTTTTTGGATGATAAGTTGTGTGCTAAACATACTTATATGTTGATTAAGTAGAAATCAAGATAAGCTACTTGATATAAATAACTTATGTAAAGTAACTTATAATCCAAAGGCTTCCTTAGGGTCATTTGAATACTGTTGATGCAAAAAACCTGACACACCTCTTTCTTCGTCACCACCTACACAAGGAAGATGTAAAGGGGACCCTGGCTAGAGCCGAGGAACCTCTGATGCTTAAGTCAATTGATGAACAAGGAAGAATGTTTTTTTGAGGTACTTTTTACATACATTTGATCCTGGAGACATCCATATTTTATAAGAGTGGGATGTCCCGACGTGCAGGGATTCTCTTCCCAATTCGTAGGAGATTTGATTTGGTTACAGATTTTATCCGATCCTGAGATTCTCGGGATCGGAGATCCGTTTGCTAGATTTTCGAGATGGTATTTAGGATTACACCGTCTCTTCCTTGCTCGGCTTTGCCGTAACCGACTCTGGTAGTAAATGAGTCTCGGCTAGCTAAAAGGACAGAACTTTTTACCTTCTGTCGGATGGAACAAAGTCAGCCTATGACCGATGTCCTTCCTCAATCTGATAGTCGACACTATAACCGGCCTAATATGGGTCTGTTTTATAGTTGGTCAGGTGACTTCTACCATTCGAGTCTCAATTAGCCCCTTTAGACGTTGCTGCCTCATTAGCCGAGTCAACTTTTATGTGTCTTATATATTTTGCCTATGGCTCTTGACTCTTTAAGTCTCGGTCGGGATTCATTTCCCATAAATCCGAGCTAAGTCTCTCCTTTAGGCTTCATCTTGTCTCGGTCCAACCCGTTGCCTTAGACTTTCCGGCAGTGTCAGTAGAGTTGGTCCATTTCATAACAGGGTCTTCCGAATTTATCATATTTTCCCCCAACATTAAGCCCCTTTACTCCTTGTGTTAGCTATGTTGACACTAAAGAGTAATGAGTTTTTAAGTCGGTGTGCACTGGAGACCGAGGTTATGATGGAGCATTTAATGCTTCTTGTGTCGTTCTCAATGTACGATAGTTCGTTGTTCGAGGTCACACGAGCGGACAACCGTCAGAGCGTTTTCTCCGCTTATGAGCATCGGACTCATGGTGAAAGCGTTACTCGCGTCAGTCGGCGTGCGCCACGTGTCGAGCAAGGGAGTCGAAATAGGCATCAATTTGACTCCTTCTTAAATGTCTCTGCCACGTGGCAAAGCTATAAAAGAGAGAGCGGGACGCCCCTTCCCCATTTACGCGCACTCGCTCCTTCTTCCTCCGATTTTCCTTCTTTGCTGTCGCTATTTTTCTCACTGTTCTCATCTTCCCCTTCCTTTTTTTTCCTTCCCCGTTTGTGTGCTTTTCGCCTCTCCGGTGAGTTTTTTCTTCCTCCCTTTCCTTTTTAATCTTAATGGTAATGCATTCTTCAAGTCCCCGGGAGGGGATTTCCAGTGATGAGGACGAAACGAGACATCTCTGGAATGTCTCGAAATCACCCTAATTGCTGACAGAGATGGCGATTGGTGCTAATGAAGCTTTCCAGTTCTCCGAAAGAGTGTCTGGGATTTCAACGGAACGTCCTGCTTCGGCAGGTCCTTCTGGTGAAGGAGCGTCTCTAGTGACTGCCCCAGGCAGACCTAACCCTTATTTTCCAGGGGATGAACTGGAAGGAGAGGATGATGAGTTTGAGGAAACCACTAAGTCGGTTCCTCTTAAAAGATCGGCACAGGTCATTGAATCGGCAGACGAAGAGGGGGAGGCTGCCGAGGGAGGGGATGCGGGAGATGAGCAGAAGGGTCCAGTCCCCTCAGTTTTAACTGAGGCAGACTTGGACCGAATTCGAGTCGGGTACCATATCCCTGACTCAGTTATTCATCGTCTTCCCCTCCCGAGTGAATTACCCGACCATCCTCCTCCTGGGATGGTCGCAATTTTTCAAGTCGCTATGCAATGTGGCTTGCGTCTGCCCCTTCAACCTGTTGCTCAGGATTTTCTTTCCCAACTCCGAATTGCTCCCAGGCAAATAGTTCTGAATGGGTGGAGGAACTTGTTCGGATGTTCAGTGTTGTGGGCTGAGGCAGAGCAGCCCCCGCTGACTATTGACAAGGTCCTTTATCTGTACCAAGTACGGCCAAACCCTCAGCACCCGGCTGGTACTTTTTGAGCGCTTGGCGGAATAAGGGTGGCTCTTTGATAACCGACCCTCCTACCTCCAACAAGCACTGGAGAGAGAGGTGGTTCTAGGTGTGCGGTTGCTGGGACACTACTAAGCCTGGGCTCTTCAAATTGGCGTTCCTCGAGCATTCTCTGAAGCAGGTGACTCGGCGTGTCCTTTCTTTGTCTTCTCTTGCTATGATATTTCTGAGTCTGACTAAATGTATTTTGTAGACTCCCAAAAAAAGGACGAATCTAGAAGCCAACGCTCTAACTCGGATCAAGGATTTGAGGGCACTAAGTCCAGAGGATCGGTCTTGAAAGAATTTTTTTCAGTCAGAGCGTCTTCTTCTCTCGGGCCTAGACTCGACTGTGACAGGTATCCTCTGGTTGTTCTGAGACATTTCTCCTGAATTTCATCTAACTATGTACCTTGTCTGATACAGAGATGGTTGAAGCTCGACCCCTTCTGAAACCAGCTTCCAAGGTGAAGGCTCCTCCGAGGTCCGTGCTTCTGTTAGAGACTCGGCCTTCAAGAAGCCGAAGACAGCTCCAAAGGCTAAGGAGCCATCTACCCCGGTCGCCTCTGCCCCGACTGTTGTCGTACTCTTTGACCCAGAGGAGAGGGCAGAAGAGGTGGACGCGGTTCCTGCCGAGTCACAGGTGGCTCCTGAGCCAGGACTCATTGCAGAGCGGGTCTCGAAACTGAGAGGGGAGACCTCAGGGGGGAGATGACTCAACAGGAGCCTTCTCCCCTTCTGCGAGATGTGTTGGCCATGGTCCTATGGGCCATCTCTCATGGGAGATAAGGATTATGTCAGCCTCTGCAGCTCCCCCTTGAGGCGGGTTCTTGCTCACGCGGCAAAGGTGCTACTTGGGGTAAGGTCTTTTATTTTGTCGTCTTAAGTATCGGCGACTTAGTTCTGACATCAAGTTTTCTTTTTGCAGTTTGCCCCTTGCGTACTTAAGGCAAGCTCGGATCTTACTGATACTGAGAAATGAGTTGCGGAGTTGGATTCGCAGCTTGAAGGCTTTCTGACTCGAGCCGGCATACTGTCAAGTTTTCTTTTTGTCTTTTCTTGCTATGATATTTCTGAATCTGACTAAATGTATTTTGTAGAGACTCCCAAGAAAAGGCCGAATCTAGAAGCCAACGCTCTTGCTCGGATCAAGGAATTGAGGGCGCTAAGTCCGGAGGATCGGTCTTGAAAGAATTTTCTTCAGCTAGAGCGTCTTCTTCTCTCGGGCCTAGACTCGACCGTGACAGGTATCCTCTGGTTGTTCTGACACATTTCTCCTAAATTTCATCTAACTTTGTACCTTGTCTGATACAGAGATGGCTGAAGCTCGGCCCCTTCTAAAACGAGCTTCCAAGTGAAGGCTCCTTCGAGGTCGGCGCTTCTGTCGGAGACTCGGCCTTCGAAGAAGCCGAAGACAGCTCCAAAGGCTAGGGAGCCATCTACCCCGGTCACCTTTGCCTCGACTGTTGTCGTACTCTCTAACCCAGAGGAGAGGGCGGAAGAGGTGGACGCGGTTCCTGCCTAGTCTCAGGTGGCTCCTGAGCCAGACTCGTTGCAGAGCGGGTCTCGGAACTGAGAGGGGAGACCTCAGGGGGGGAGATGACTCAATAGGAGCTTCTCCCCTCCTGCGAGATGTGTCAGCCATGGTCTTATGAGCTATCTCTCATGGGGAGAGGGGGGGAGAAGGATTATGCCGGCCTCTGCAGCTCCCCCTTGAGGCGGGTTCTTACTCACGCGGCGAAGGTGCTGCTTGAGGTAAGGTCTTTGATTTTTGTCGTCTTAAGCATCGGCGACTTAGTTCTGACCTCAAGTTTTCTTTTTGCAGTTTGCCCCTTGCATACTTAAGGCAAGCTCGAATCTTTCTGATACTGAGAAACGAGTTGCGGAGTTGGATTCGCAGCTTGAAGACGCTCTGACTCGAGCCGACATACTGTCGGGCGACTTGGGTCTTGTCAAAAAAGCTACCAAGGATGCTAAGGCCGAGTGTGTCCACATAGCTTTGCTGTTGAAAGAGGCTCAAGAGTAGAGTCGGCGACTTCGTATGGCTCATGCTCCTTGCGAAGATAGGTTGAATTGGGTCAAGGTTGAGGCCAAGGCAGCCATTGAGCATGCCAAAGATCAGGCCAAGCAGGTCAAAGACCAAGCCGTAAAGGCTTTCCTCGAGTCCCAAGAGTTTTCGGAAGAGAGGGATACCTTGTATCAGGGAGGGTATACTGAATGTATCCGACTGATGCGAGAATCTTTTTCCGATCTTGATCATTCGGGATTTGATGAAGGTGCCTACGGATCTAAGGGTCCGGAGGCTGAAGTCGTTGGATCTACTGACGCTGCGACTGGTATCGAGATCGAGCCCGAGGCAGCTCCAGAAGTTACTCTAAGCGGTGGTAGTAGCTGAGACTGTACCACCTCTTGGGTTAGCTCCTGATGAACCTTGGAGTGTAATTTTTGGCACTCATACTAGCTCTTTAAGCAGATCAAGTTTCAAGGTAAGCTCGAGAGTATCTATAGCCGAGGAAGAAGCTCGCACGTTCCGGCCGATCTTTCTTTTGCTTTTAACCTTATGACTCAATCAATATAATGCCGAAGCAAGATGTAACTTAATGTCACAAACATACTGATGAATGAATATATTTAGTTTTCTTTTATCTATCTTAACTCAATTTACATGCTTGTCGCCTTTGAGTCTTCCCCAGCGTTTAACTAATCCGAGCTAAGGGTAGTAGATTTTTAGATGTTTGACATCCCATGGATGAGGCAGCAATCGCCCGGTTAGGTCTTCCAACCGGTACGTTCCTGGTCGAATGGTGCTTGAGACGACATAGGGTTCTTCCTAATCGGGTCCCAGTGTGCCCGTGCCAACTTCCTTGGTATTGAGGAACGTTTTTCGAAGGACCAAGTCCCCTACTCAAAAATGCCTGACCTTGACTTGGGCATTATAGAACCGAGCTACTTGTTGCTGCCGAGTTACCATTCGTAACCGAGCTCTTTCCCTTTGTTCGTCCACGAGATCGAGTCCGACGGCTAAGAGTTCTTCATTATCTTCTTCATTAAACGAACTGACTCGGGCTAGAGGCAACCTGATCTCGACTGGATTGACAACTACCAAGCCATAAGCAAGGGAGAAAGGAGTTTCTCCTGTAGCTCTTCGAGCCGTGGTTCGGTATGCCCATAATATTTTCAGAAGTTCTTCAACCCATGTTCCTTTGGATCGGTCGAGTTTGGTTCGGAGATGCTGTTTGATGATCTTATTGACCGCCTCAACCTACCCATTCGTTTGAGGATAATGGGGCAATGAATATACATTTCTGATCCCAAGATTATCACGCATCTCTCGATAGCTCTTATTATCGAACTGCTTCCCGTTGTCAGAAATAATGGTCCAGGGTATCCCGAACCAACAGACAATGTTTTTCCATACAAAGTCCGTGATCTTCTGTTCGGTTATCTTCGCTAATGGCTCGTGTAAGACCCGTGTCCTAATCCGTACTGTTCCGTTGGCTTCCGCGGTCCTTCCGGTCAAATTTCGGCAACCTTCGCACCATATCCGGTGTTTGCGCACGATCCTAAGCCGGGTCCCGCACACTGACGTCGGCTCAATCTGAAACTTATGTCTTGGCGATCGCATCATCGCCGCGGTTCCAACGCCGTGACTTGCGCACCGAACCGATACCCAGGCAAGAAGATGCCGATCAGCGTTTATTCCGAAGAAACACCGCGCATTGCGGATTTCGAGGGAATCTCTATGCAATAAGTCCCATCAATCAACCATTAAATACAACCTTATCTCAAGTACAACAACCCATCCCTCTTTCTCCAAAGTCAACTCTCTCTCTCTTCACCCATCCCTCTTTTACACACTTTTCAAACAAACCCATGCTTCATTAATTACACCCATCACTCCATCACCTCATATCATTCCCATCCTCTCATTTTCTCTCTCATTTTCTCAAATCTCTCCAAGCAACCAAGCCTCTCACGTCCAACACTCCTCTCCCAAACCACAAGTGTGGTCCACCTTCCATCATCCATCTACACCCTCCCATCTCTCATCCACACCATTAATCCCCCATCATCCACCATCCAAGGCATAGGAAAGGTGCATTTGAAGCCAAGGGAGCAAGGAGGAGGCTTAAAGGTGGGTGATCCACCGTCATTTCTCCTATATTTTGGGGCCACATGTGGTGGGACCCGTTTGATGTATGCATGTATGAAATGGAGGGCCCATAGTGGCGGGGTCCCTCCTCTATCTCACCGTGTATCTCTCTCTATTTCTCTCTCTTTCCCTCTCTTTCTCTCTTCCTTAGAATGAAGTGGGTCCCACCAATATATTAAATCTACTCCATCCATCAAATAGGGTGGCCCACCTCATTTTTGTAAATATCCACCCCCCCCCCCCCCCCCTATTTAGAGTAAATGATATATTATAATATTTTATTAATATTTATATATATGGTAGGCCATGATCATGTGGGACCTACCTTGATGAACATGGGCCACTCACGCGTGGGACCCACCATGAGGCAGTGTTTATCCAAATCGTCCAACGTCCAGAGACGCTGGACGTTGGCTTAACCAAAAAAAAAAAAAAGAAAAACAAAGGAAGAAAAAGTTACTTTTTAGTGGACTGCTCATGCAGGCCCCACCTTGATGTATGTATGTGATCCACACCGTCCAATCTATTCTCCAGTCTTCTTTAGGCGTTGAACCAAAATTTTAAGGCGATCTGATCATCAGGTGGGCCATACCATCTAAAACTATGTAAAGACATGCCAGATCATAAAAAGTACTCGGTGGGACTCACCTGAAGTTTGGATGCAGGTGAAACTAGTTCTGGACGGGTAGAACAGTGGGATACACATAATGGGTGGGCTGGATTGTGAATCACATCTCGGTGGGCCCCAAAACAAAAAATATATATATAATAATAAAAAAATTTTAAAGCAGCAGCGGCTGGGGCCTCACGGCTCCAGCTGTGGGCCCCACGTGATGTGTTTCGAACATCAAGGCCATGCATTCGGTGGGTCCCCACGTACCACCCATCCATCTCAAAAATCAGCCGTAAACAGAACTCAGGCGGGCCATACCATCTAGAATCATGTGAAGACATGTCTAAACATATAAAATCGCTTGGTGGGGCCTACCTGAGTTTTGGATGTCGCTGAAACTTGGCATGGACCGTCAGTTAGGTGGGACTCACATAATGGATGGGCTGGATTTGTGAACCACATTTCGGTGGGCCCCAC